>NW_026865993.1:0-202930 GCF_026571515.1 Ruditapes philippinarum
TTTTAGCTCGACTATTCGATAAGAATAAGTAGAGCTATTGTAGTCACCCGAGCGTCCGCGTCGGGTCAGTGTCAGCGTCGGCGTCTGCGTCGGCGTAACCACTTATGTTAAAGTTTTTTGTAATAGTTTTAATATTTTCAAAGTCCATTGACGTTTGGCTTTGAAACTTTGCACACTTGTTCACCATCATTACCCCAACTGTAAACAGGAGGAGGTAACTCTATCAAGCATTTTGACAGAATAATGCCCCTTTTTCGACTTAGAATTTACGTTAAAGTTTTTGTAATAGTTCAAATATTTTCAAAGTCCATTGAAATATAGCTTTGAAACTTTGCACACTTGTTCACCATCATTACCCCAACCTGTAAACAGGAGGAGGTTACTGTATCAAGCATTTTGACAGAATTATGCCCCTTTTTCGACTTAGAATTTACGTTAAAGTTTTTGTAATAGTTCAAATATTTTCAAAGTCCATTGACATATAGCTTTGAAACTTTGCACACTTGTTCACCATCATTACCCCAACCTGTAAACAGGAGGAGGTAACTGTATCAAGCATTTTGACAGAATTATGCCCCTTTTTTCGACTTAGAATTTACGTTAAAGTTTTTGTAATAGTTCAAATATTTTCAAAGTCCATTGACATAATATGGCTTTGAAACTTTGCACACTTGTTCACCATCATAACCCCAACCTGTAAACAGGAGGAGGTAACTGTATCAAGCATTTTGACAGAATTATGCCCCTTTTTCGACTTAGAATTTACGTTAAAGTTTTTGTAATAGTTCAAATATTTTCAAAGTCCATTGACATATAGCTTTGAAACTTTGCACACTTGTTCACCATCATTACCCCAACCTGTAAACAGGAGGAGGTAACTGTATCAAGCATTTTGACAGAATTATTCCCCTTTTTCAACTTAGAATTTACGTTAAAGTTTTGTATTAGTTCAAATATTTTCAAAGTCCATTGACATATGGCTTTGAAACTTTGCACACTTGTTCACCATCATTACCCCAACCTGTAAACAGGAGGAGGTAACTGTATCAAGCATTTTTTTTACTATCAAGCACTAAGAATAGTCGAGCGTTGCTGTCCTACCGACAGCTCTTGTTTACTTATGCGATGTTTTAACATTACTAGTATGCTCAGGGGAGAATAAATAAATCGCATACACTAAATCATTACAACTGTAGTAATTGCCGACGCAAAATATCGTTCAGGTAACTGACCAATTAGTAAATTTCCGAAAAATATCATAGGACATCAAAGATGAAAAGCTTCTGAGAATTTCTGGGGTAAAATGATACTCTAAATATTATTAAACCTTTGTTCTTATTGCTAATATGATGTTTTTCTTCAGTTGTTGTTGTTGTTGTTGTCATCGCCTTTGGTGTCGTTTCGACATTAGAATAATATTTACGTATTTACCTGTGATTGAAATGTTAAATTTGTTTATCTTGCATCACTTGGAAGAACTCACATTTTAAATTTTTAATTTTGTATTTTAAAAATAAAGTTCAGTATGTACGATATGAAAACATCAATTTGTTTGTTGTTTTTTTTGTTTTTTTTTGTCATTTTGATTTAAATCCAAAATTACTTGATTCGAAATATCAATGATTTTCTAGATTTGTGATCTACGGGTTTGCTTTACTTTTTATGTTAATTAAAAATTTGCATACCAAGGAATTTTTTGTTGTGTTTTTTTTTCAATCAGGGGATATCTTAGAGAACAAGCTTTCAAAATTCTCAGATACCAGTTACAGTCGGTCGGTTACAGACGGTGATTCAAAAACATGTCTCCGGCAAAGTAGTAGTACAAAACGTCAGACTTGGAGTGTCCGATTAGGTTCTAATGAAACAATAAATGAGATACAGATTGTCACTACTGAAATTTCTATAGGTAAGAAAATAGTTAATTATCTTCAGTTAGAAATTCATAATGTTAAGACAAACTTCATGACAGTATCTTCGTTAATTTCTAATAAAGTTTTTGGCATCTGCTTTAATGTAAAAATAAATGAATAATATTTATAGTCTTTCTTTAAATAGTTAAAGTCAATTTGGAGTCGCCGTTGTGTTATCTCAGTTTTGTTTTTCAATAAGTAATGAAAAAAGTGTAGAAATAGAATAAAAGAGGAACTAGTGAAAAGTTAATGTACGAGTATATGTAATTATACATATTTATTTTCATTGAATATATAAATGATCGCAATTGTGATTTTGCAAACACGAGAAAAACTGTTAATCTTTTTTCAGCTTCCTTCAAGAACTTTGAAGTTTTTGTAGGATATATTCCATCTACAGGAATCGATGATGTTGTTAATAAGCAAACGTGTTTTAAACAAGGAGTTGGTACTCCAAAATCAAGAACGTTTTCGGTTTTATGTGATACGCCTGTCGTTGGAAATTATGTAAAAATTGAGTTTGCTGAATCGCAAAACGAATTAGAACTTTGTGATGTAAAAATAAACGGAGGTAAATTTATAATTTTTCACACATACTTTTGATAATATATTCTTGTATCCTTGACCAATTCAACTTTAAATTTACGAATCAATGACGCACATTCCATGACAATTCATATTAGTTTATCAGTCTCAATACAGTTCTAATGGTGTTATAGAGAAATAAAATCATTTATTTTATGCTTTTCAGTGGATTACTGATTTATCCGTGAAAATTATATTTGATAATTTCACAGTGAAAATTATCAAAATATAATTTCACACTTTTCAATGACGAAACTACTTTTTTAAGATTTTCTCCATGTGGTACCTCAATTTTATTTTAGCTGACTATTCCGTCAATATCAGGCTGTTTAAAGAAAAGCAAAGCTGAAATTGATAATTAACTTATATGTCAAAAGTAATAAAAAGAAGAAAACTTACAGTAAGTTACTTCTAGTCACACCAAATATCGTCTCTTTAATTTTTTGTTTCATTTTTACAGTCTGAAAAATACATTCCTTCCACATGCAAAACTGCTCTTGGTGACATTTGGGAATATTTAAGTATCCTACGAGCAAAACTTGCAGTATGCTTTTTGAAAACTTTGAAAAGCAATGGCAGCTTTCAGTCGAAGAATATGTAAAAACAACCCAGCGTTCGTAAGGCTTCCAAGTTTTCCCAATTTCCTTCCATTTTTTGAATGTACAACACATCTGTCAACACTTATATATTGTCTGTTACAATCCTCATATAAGTTTTCTTTCTTTTAAAAAGATGTATGACTAACAAATTCAAATGATATCCCTCTGAATCAAACACAATTATTTTCTTCCAGTGAAATACACCGCTTACATTTAACATAGCCATGTCTAATATAAATTCGCAGTCAGTAACAGAAATATGGATGGATGGTTGGACTTTTTCTCCTACTAGAATTGTTTGTTTTTATTATTTAAACATGCGATCAGACACATTTTTTTTAATAAAATGAATACTATCACCACCATTTAACGTTGATTGTGGAACTTATTATTCAGCCCATGATTTCTTGTATTTAATGAGAAATTCGACTTTTTTGAGGCTCTAAATGGGGAAACAGATTTTAATATTAACATAAATATTAAGGAAATTTCGTTTTAACTTGTTTTTAAGCATAAAATAAAAAGAAAATTTGTTTGTTTGTTGTGTAAGATGTTATTTCATTTCATCTCGTGAACTTTAAAAACAGTATTCTACGCTACTCGTGAGAATACTGTTTTTAAAGCCCACTCGATGAAATAAAATTTCATCTTACACACAAACAAACAAATATCCTCTATATCATATGTGTATAAGTATATTTCATAGGTAAATTCTTGCAATTTTAGTTGTGCATTATAAACACAATTCATGCTTTAAAGAAAAAGCATCAAATTTACACAACATAACTTACAACCATTTTTTATTCACTTCATGGAAAAAGAGAGAACAAACGAACAGCAGGAATTGCTTCGATTAGATTCTGGTCTTTTTAATTTTGAACGAACATCTGTCTTCTTCCGTTAATTGCGCCAGATGATTAATATAGTCTGATATGCCATTATTATTTTATTTATTTAGGTAGAAACTTAGCGTTTAATCGGTCAGCTTCACAGGTATCAAAAGCCAAAAGTTGTAGTTCTACATACTGCAATGCTGAAGCGTCTTTGGATGGACAGACAAATACGACACTAATGTGGTATTGTAGCTATACACGAAGAAAGATTAAACCTTGGTGGAAAGTGGATATTGGTTTTCAAATACAAATATGGAGTGTTCAGATATTGTCATATATAGGTATTGAAATGAAAAGTTGATTATTCAGATAAAAACTAATTCCTAACGAGTTGCAATTAGTATAAGAATTCAAGATAAAAAGAGAACAAACATGTTTGATTATAAAATCGTCTTTTTTAAGAGAAATTTTGCTGTTTAAAAATGAATCAAAACGTTCATGATATTCGAATCAATAATTCTTTGCAAAAATATTTCTTATCATTTTTATAACTCATAAATGATCGCAATTAAAGCAATTACAAAGTTTACTTTATGATGAATATTCACCCATAAATATAGTTTATACTTGAATAGGAAACAAATACTGGCAAAATAAAAATAGTTTATGTAATGTTTAATAAATGATTGTAATTTATTTCTGAAACTAACTATTGCTATGAAGCAGGGTCTTTTCACAAATATAGAAGCTCAATAATTCTGAAACATCATTATAAAAATGTTTTGCCATATTGATCATTATTAAGAACAAACGTTTGCATTCAGCGTAACAAAATTGGCAGAGAAATGGTTGTTTCTAACTAAAAATGTTAGAACATGGGTATAAAAATGTTTACCCTTCACCTTCCACTTTAAACACCTATTAAACCATTTTTCCTATTTAAAAAGACTTATTCAAAATATCCCTTAATTGACCACAATGAGGGACTGTTTTCAAAGTTTCCCGAATTTTTCTCTAAAGTATACTGGTTCATCTTCAAAAAATAAAATACTTTTACCATGTGTGTTTTATTTTATTTGACTTTGGAAATATCAGGCACTATATTTGCTATGAAATTTGGCTTTAATTAGCCAATAATCACAATTTTATATTAACATACCTTTTTTATTGGGGAGAGAAGTACCGAAAATATGTATAAGACAAAAAATGCTTTATTGATATAAACCCACGCTTCTAGTTTAAAGACGCGATCACAGTTTATTCTAGAGTTTTGAAAACTCGTTGCAAAGCGGAGGTATGCATTAGGGGGGATTCTTACCTTAAGTTAAACTGGCCTGAGGTAAATGCGTGTAATTGGAAATATTCTTGATTTTGGTGGTTTGTTTTTCTGCCTCAGATTTCAAACAGCAACGTACTAGAATGAGGAATAAGAGGCAACTTTGTAGAATCGCACGTTCCGGCTTCTTTGTATTTATATAGAAAACAATTCTGATAATGTTGAATGTATGTTACCATTCTAACGCAAAGATAACCTCAGCATTCCAATTGGATAGTTTAGAGTTGTGTGGAGAATATTCCTTATAGAGGTTTATAAAAAGTAAATTAAAATGTATGCCCTATAGGAAATTAAACAAGGAATGGTTCAAATTACATAATTACACATTTTTTTTCAGATAAAAAACACGAGAATGTACCATATGTTGTACACATTACAAAAAGTAATGATTCCGTTGTTGAAAGCCTATACAGCACACACGAACTTTTGTCTGATACACAAACTATTGCGTTAAATTCAATGGGCAGGTTTGTGAAAATATCTATAGACCTAGAAGTGAAACAAAAATTAGCAGTCTGTGAAGTTTTTGTGTTTGGAGGTAAAAATTTTTGAAAGTTATTTCTTGAGCTGCAAATTGTTGTATGAAACTTAATACAGATAACTTTAATGTATGTGAATACAAGTTAAAGAAAGAGTTACCAGGAATTTACTCCGGTAGCCCCACGGCTAATGTCTCATAAGAAGTGTTTTTGTAATATTTTCTTAATTTGGTTGTTTGGTATTGAATTAAACTGGTACTGTAAAGTGCATGTAGTAACATTGCAGCTTACCCTGTTATATTATAACCTAAGAATAACTGCTCAAACTTGAGAGCTTCTTTACATGGTTAAATACAAACCCCATAACGCTATGACAATATGGAAGGGTATATCCGCCATTATGGAATTTACTTTTTCTTACATTGCAAAGTGAAATCCATTCATGTAAATGACCTATGCTTGCATGTACATTACATGGATACTATGACAAATTTATATTCTGATATGCTTAGTCCTAGTTTCTAATTTTATATGACATTTTCTTATATGTATGTATATAACTTTAGATAATCAATCTTTGGATAATATGTAATAGTTTTCGCGCTCAATAAGTGTTATGCGAGCCATTTCTCTCACCCATTAGTATAAATAATGAATTTCTCTCAATTATTAGGATAATAGAAGACGGAAGATCCCTTGTACTTTGTACAAATTAATCTCCAAAACTGTACAAGCATGTCATATATATACAATACGTGTATACATAGGAAATATTCTAATTTACTCAGATGACTGACTGCAGTATTTCTTTTCTTTCTTAGTATGGGTTGACATTGTTTGAATCTAATTTACAAGTTTCTTCCATTTTTTGAGATTCTACATTCAATATACAGATATATAAATATATTAAGAAATAGTATCGTGTATGAACTCATGCTTTGCAATCTCGCGGGAGAAAGTGTCGCAGTTTTCCATACACTGGTATTTGTAGTTAAACATTCAACTGATAACTTCATCTATCACATACTCAGAAAGAATGGTTCGCAAGAACTGTTGGTAATCTTAGGCGTTTTAGAGAAAATAGTTATACCGTCCGCATACAGTAAGCAACATATCTTAAAAATACCAGTATCTATGCCCTCCACTCCTTTACCTAAAAACACATCTTCAAGATCATTCAGATACATGGTAAATAAAAATGGGGACAGGCTCTCAGCTTGTCTTACTCCTAAATTACATGTTCAAGCTTCACTAACATTATCAAAATGTTTAATTCTTGAGGAAATGCCTTCATGCATGCTCTATATAACTTTGAGAATATTACCAGTCACTCCATATTCTATTCATTTGTACCACAGTTCATCTCTAACTACGAAATCAAAAGTTTTTTTAAAATCAACAAAAACTACATAAAGCTTTTCATTTTTATTCAACTAATGTGAAATAAGAGCATTTAAAACAAAAACATTATTAACAGTACCCATATTTTTTTTTTTTTTTTTTTTTTGAAAACCTGCCTAGGTCTCTACATAAACACCATAAGATTCAGGCCAGTTATCTAATCTAGTATTCAATATTCTGGTAAATAATTTTCCAAGAGAACTTAACAATGTAACACCTCTATAGTTCGATGGCTGATCAACATCACCATCTTTATGACCTTTATGTATTGGTACTATATAACCTTCACTCCATACATTCGGAAAATGTCCTAATTTTAAACAAGCATTGAACAATTTATGCAATATGGTGACAGATCATCAACTCCATGAATAAATAATTCGTTCACATACAAATCAGATCCAGCCGCTTTATTGCCCTTCAATTGTTTAAAAGCTCTATATATTTCATCAACAGTTATATCTTTGTTCAATTCATCAGAAATGTATTGTATATTATCGTTCAATAAATTCTCATTGAAACGTAATCTTCATCAGCTTGGTAATAAACATCTTCAGGATTATTTATAGCTTTGATATAGTCAACAAAAGTATCTAATTTAGGTTGTTTTGTGTCATTGTTACAAACGGTATCTTTCAGCATTTGCCAATATAGCCTTGCGATTTAACTCTTGCATTTAACAGTTTATCAGACATTTCGGACATATTATGTTATTCCTCCTGGCGTCCGTCCGTCCGTCCGTCTGTCCGAGCTCACTGAAATGACGATTTTGGGTGAATATCCATGTTCCATCCGTATAGACGGTACTTGTGAGGAAAAAGGTTGCTTATGGGGTGCAAATACGTTGCTTATGGGGTTTTAGAGATCAAAGGAGATCAAAGAAAAAACCCCATAATGTCAACTCAGTAGGAACGTCCGTCCGTCTGTCCGTCCGTCCGTTAGCAATTTGGTTTCCGGAGCATAACTTAAGTTCCATTTGGCCCACAATATTCAAACTTCATAGGATGATTGTCCATATTGGGTAGAAGACCCCTATTGATTTTGGGGTCATAAGGTCAAAAGGTCAATGTCACTATGACCTTAAAACTGAAAACAGTTTCTTGAGCATAACTTAAGTTATATTTGGCCCACAGTGTTCAAACTTCATAGGATGATTGTTCATATTGGGTAGAAGACCCCTATTGATTTTCGGGTCACAATGTCAAAGGTCAAGGTCACTATTACCTTAGAACTGAAAACAGTTTCCGGAGCATAACTTTAATTCAATTTGGCCCACAGTGTTCAAACTTCATAGGATGAGTGTTCATATTGGGTAGAAGACCCCTATTGATTTTGGGGTCACAAGATCAAAGCTCAATGCCACTATGACCTTAAAACTGAAAACAGTTTACGGAGCATAACATAAATTCCATTTGGCCTACAGTGTTCAAACTTCATAGGATGATTTTCCATATTGGGTAGAAGACCCCTATTGATGTTGGGGTCACAAGGTGAAAGGTCAAGGTCACTATGACCTTTAAACTGAAAACAGTTTCCGGAGCATAACTTAAGTTCCATGTGGCCCACAGTGTTTAAACTTCATAGGATGATTGTCCATATTGGGTAAAAGTACCCTATTGATTTTGGGTCACAAGGTCAAAGGTCAATGTCACTATTACCTTAGAACTGAAAACTGTTTCCGGAGCATAACTTAAGTTCCATTTGGCCCACAGTGTACAAACTTCATAGGATGATTTTTCATTTTTGGTAGAAGACCCCTATTGCTTTTGGGGTCACAAGGTCAAAGGTCAAGGCCACTATAAACTTAGAACTAAAAAACAGTTTCCGAAGCATAACTTAAGTTCTATTTGGCCCACAGTGTTCAAACTTCATAGGATTATTGTCCATATTTGGTAGAAGACCCCTATTGAATTTGGGGTCATAAGGTCAAGGTCACTATTACCTTAGAATTGAAAACAGTTTCTGGGGCTAACTTAAGTTCCATTTGGACCACAATATTGAAACTTCAAAGGATGATTGTTATTTGAAGGAGGTAATACTTTATTTAATTCCCATGTCTAACAAATGCTTCATCTTTACTAAAAAAATCACTTTCGGGCATATAATGCTCCGCCTAGCGGTGCTTTTGTATCTAAATCTGTTTTGATAGACAAAAAATTATTCTTTGCAGTTTTACATTCTACGTCATACCATCTTTTGTTCATTATGCGCAGGCCACTAGCTTTACAAACATTAATTAAAAGACGCTCATTTCTACTAAGACCGGTATCGGTTGTCAACCTATCTATATAAACGTCAGTTATATAATCATCAGACAATAATTCAGAAAAAAACGATCAACATCGTCATGTTCTACAAAATATTTTAAAGACCCAACCCGACTGTTCATGTCTCCAAGCACGAGAAAATTGCAATGATCATCAAAATCATGTGACAGCTTTGACATTTCACTCAAAATTCTATCAAAAACCGGAATTTCTATTAAATGTTTTCTACTTCTTTCCTGCACATAGCATAAGCATAAAAAACAAGTCATGATCAGATTCAAAAAGATGACGTGAAAATTTTAGCCATAAAATATCATTCCCGTCTGTTATATGTAGTTCTACGAAATTAATATATTTCTATTTAATATAGCAAAATACACCACCAGATCGAGTCTCTTTTTGCATTAATATTTCATTCTTTTCTGTGTACAATAAATAGTTTAAACCCAGGTTTTTCTAAATTTATAAAAATATTTGCCCATGTCTCTACAATAAATATGATATCATTTGAATTGAAAATGTCGACTAAATCAAGTTGTTAAAGTTTATTTACGTTTTTAGTCACTAATCCCTGAATATTTAGTAGCACAAAGTTCAACGAATCAACATGTCTCTCCCCGTGGTCCTAAGTTGAAGATCTTTCTATAACACTGGTTCGCGCTGCACTATTACTCTGTGTGTCTTTCGAAAGTGGGGGAAAATCCCCATGAAATGACGAGCTTGAATGGTTAAGAGCCGCATGGTTCGCTCTTGTTCGGGAACCCTTCTCGGCAGCGGCATCGTTCACAGGGGTTACAGGTTCAACGGGAGTATCACTAAAATAGCTTTTCCATAGTTAGCGTGAGGCCTTGGATTAATTGTTGGTCCATAGTAAATGGGGGGGACCATTGTTAACCGAGTAATCATGCTTATCTGGCTGTTTATGGGAAACGTCGATTTCATGCAGAGCGGTATGTTCATGCTTGACGGGTGTTGTACAATTAGGCGTTTCAGCCATATAGTTTATCACTGTAGATTGTAAGTAAATATTTTACTTTGCGAACAAGTCAATTATTAGGTCAATTCGGTTTCTGTTCAGGACAGCGTACCAGTTAGGAAATGCATCACGCCCTACTTTAGCCTTGACAATCAATTTTGCCAGATACGCTATTTTACATTTGTCGGAGTGCTCATAGTTTGACTTCATGTATTTGTAAAGACGATTTCTGGCAATAGCAATTTCTTTAGGGTAGTCCCTATCGATCCCGTAACGGGATCCAGATAACCAATTGACTCCTTTCATGTTCAATTCAGTGTCCGGATAATCCCGAAAAACGCAATAATCGGTCTAAGCGTTACTCCATCTTGATAACATATAACAATTCTCTCACTCATTATGTGTTTTATAGGACTTTGCTCTCACCCATCATGCAAAATAATGACTTCTCTCTCAACATTTAGGATAATATATAATTGTTCTCTCACTTATTATTATGTGTGTTATAGTGGTAGTGCTAGCAGACTCACCCATTAGGAATGAAATCTTTCTCAACCAGTACATTATAATATCAGTACTTAGCGTAAAAATAGTATTTATTTTGACGTGACGTCAAACATAGCGTAAGGACGTTATACTATAGGCGCGTCAATGGAAAATATTACCTTTTCCATTTAAACAGTCTTTACCTTGGGTATGTGATAAATAGAATATTTCATTCGTGTAGGTTCACTATTGATTTTTTTCAACTGATTGAATGAATTTATTATGCAAACATCATTTATCCTCAAACCCGAGCCCTGTGATAACAGCCTGCCAATATTAGGACGGATCGTTTAATTGCAAAGTTTAAACAGCGCCCACTATCAGAGAGGCGGTTCTCTCTCAAATGTTAGGAAGTTTCGCACATCTCATACCGTTAAGATTTACACTGGGCCCACGATTTGTGCTGCAAATTCGCGACAATGCTTACTGTAAGTGAAATTCACGTAATCTATTTATATCACAATGTCTTAAAGTTCCATAACATGCTGAATTCTAAAACTCAAATTGCAATTTTTATCTCATAATTTCGCAAACTTAACTTAAATTTTTTGAAAAACATTAAATTCTTTCTTGACAAAGAAACACATGTTGACAATTATTACGTTTTACACAGCAAGAGTGATTTTAATTTACAAACGTGAACATTTAGTTAACAAATTGTCTCATAGAATAATTTAATGTCGGAAATTCACAGCATAATTTACATATTAAGTGTGAATTTATATACAAACAAATTAGAAAATGGGACACAGAAATTAGAAATAGGGACAACTTATATTAAAATATTAATTTAAAATTATATCAATGTATTTTACATGTAAGATTAATTAATTTACTTGAATTGAATTGTATCTGTTTTGGTGGATATCCCCTTCCATATGACAATGATACAAGAAACGGTTAAAATAAAATGATATAAAGAAGAGTGCGTGTCCGTTTTTTTTACTAAACTATTTTTGAAATCACAAGAAATATATGTTTTAAAAATATTCATTTAGTATAATCTTTCTGTCTTTTATCACCAGATTGTCCAGCAAACAGGTGTGGGTATAATTGCGAGAAACAATGTCAATGTGAGCATGCACCAGTTTGGAATAAAATTACCGGAAATTGTTCAATAAGATGCAACAAAAAAGGCAAAGGTTATCTATGCAATATGCGTAAGTTAAACTTAAACAATTACTTTTAATGAGAAATTCCAATTACAATCTAAATATCATTTTACTGGGTGTTGCTTTGTTGATATACGCATTTTAAGACGTTATACCTAAACGTTTTTTTTATGAATTATTGTCCTTAATTTAAAGCTTTCAATTGATTTAGTCCACCGAGGTAATATAATAGATTTATTTATCTTCAATATCCTTACTCTCATATAACTTTTTATATCTCTCTTTTTTTATGAATAAATGACCCTATATATATCTAACTTGTAATGATTGGATTAACAAAATGAAAGAAAATATGTTAATCTTATTATTAGCTTAAATCTGCCGAATAAGTCCACGCTAAATTTTATATATATCCTTAACATTTAAGTGTGATTTTCGAGTTTCGGCACATATGCGTTTCACTAATCAAATATTCATTTTTTACTCCAATGTGCACAAAAAATAACGTTAGACGTAAGTTACCTAAAAACAATTATGACACAAGCATATCATAAAATGAGTTATGTTTCCATCATATGTTTCCTCAATGCTTGACATTGCTTCATGTTTTTATAATGTTAATTTATTACGATTAAGAAATATTTTGGTTGTAAAAATAAATGCAGTTTGTTAATAAATTAGCATATAACATACATTTATGGTATATAAAGTTGATATCATCTTTGATGTGGCAATTTATCAAGAAGGTAAACCAATATATCAATTTGAAATGCTAAATGATATTTTATCTTGCAAAGCCTCCAAAACAGACAATGACTACTCCATGTCGTGTGGTGAGAATTGTTTAGGAGATGAGTGCGACTCAAATTCCGGAAAATGCATGAGAGGTTGTAAAGCAGGATGGGAGGGAACTTTCTGCAACCAAAGTGAGTATATGTTTACTTTATCCAAGCATTTGTTATTAGTGATAAGTTTAGGTATGTTTATTGCTTTTGGTTTCAACATATGTTTTTGTCATACAAATCTGCCGTCGATCCACCTTACAAGCATTCCTGGACATTTACCAGACTACTTATTTCACATGATTTCTGAAACTAATGACCTTCTGACTCAATTTTCGTGATCGAGTGTCAAAGAAATTGTGCCCTGCCGGAGGATCGAGCCAGAAACCCTTGGATAACTTATTGACCTTAGCGGACTGACGAGGTTTGTCAAAATAGGTCTACACTAACTGTTCACATTGTGTTCAAATGTGATGTATTGGGGGAAACGCTTGCCTGTATGCAAAGAGAAAAGCATTTTACGTGATATTAACTTTACAGCTTTACTATTTGAATTTAATATACTTGTAGATTTATATTTATGAGAATGATAATGATGTGAGAAACTGAAAACTGATCTAATCAAAATGACCACGAGTTACTAAATCGTGACCACAAGATAACTAAGTGGTGCGCATGAGATATTATGTCATGACCACGAGTTAATGGTCATGGCCATGAGATAAGTAAGGTGTGCACGAGATACTATGTCGTGATCACGAGTTACTAACTCGTGGCCATGAGTTACTAAATCGTGACCACAAGATAACTAAGTTGTGCGCACGAGATATAATGTCATGACCACGAGTTAATAGTCATGGCCACGAGATAATTAAGGCGTGCACGAGATACTATGTCGTGACCACAAGTTACTAAATCATGACCATGGGTTACTAAGTCGTGTCCACGAGATAATGTTAATTGGTTTCGCACGAGATACTATGTCGAGGCCACGAGTTACTTAGCCCTGGCCACTAGATAATTAAGTGGTGCGTACGAGTTACTAAGTCGTGACCACGAGATAATTAAGTGGTGCGCACGAGATACTATGTCGTGGCCACGAGGTTATAAGTCGTGGGGATGAGATAATTAAGTGGTGCACACGTGATAATTAACCAATCAGATAACACTTTTATATGAATTTCCCTAGATAAGTAGAAATGTGGTACAAGACAAGTATGCCCCTATTTCATCTGCCTGTCATTGTCCCTTTTATACAAGTTATTGATTGGACAATGATTTACATTTAGCGTCATTGTGACACTGATTTTTGACCTAATGACCTCAAAATTATTTAGTGTCAGATATTGATCAGGCGCAATGATCTTTCTATGTTTATAAACCATGGCTTATTCCTTTTTAATTATTCATCAGACAAGGATTTTACATGATGTGTTATGGTAACATTGACCCTTGACCTCAAACTTCCTTATAGACTATCTACTGGCTGTAGGTAATGTCCCTACCAAATGAAATAAACAGGACTTATTTCTGTTCAAGTAATCGTTACCAATTCTATCATAGAATTTTCCCCACAAAGGGCCACATTTTAGACAAAATAAATGTCTGATTTATAGGCCTTGGAAGGTGACTTTCTGATATGATACTAAAAACATGTATCAAGTTTAAAGTGAATATCTTCAGTATTTAAGCAGGATTTTTTTTTAATTTTAGAAAAATCATATATACATGTATATAGTGTAATCTAATTGGTCATCTATCCCGTGGCCTCGAGTTAATAACTCGTTGCCACGACATAGCGTCTCGTGCGCAAGACTTAAGTATCTCGTGGCAACGACAAAGTATCTCGTGCGCACCACTTAATTATCTTGTGGCTACGACTTAGTAACTCGTGGTCACGACATAGTATCTCGTGCGGACCACTTAAATATCTCGTAGCAATGACTAAGTAACTCGTGGCTATGACATGGTATTTCGTGACAATACACGATTAAAAACATTTCTAACAAAGGTAACATTTGAATATACTAAAATAAGTGGATCCTAAACGTGTTGATTTTAATTTTAATGTTGTTTTATAATTCAGAAATTGATTGACAAATACAGGGAAAGTTAAGAAAAATAGAATAAATGAAGTACAAACAATTGCCCTAGCACAGCTGGGATGGCACAACATGTACAAAGCATTTGCACACCATGCATAGGTCCCTGACCTGTTTTATTCTAATTATGAGATTATAGGATACCCACGACATATTTGTTAACAAAAGGGCACATGTCAATATTTGTGATTAAATCTATTCTTATTTAAATAAAAGGCCATAGTATTTCGTGCGCAACACTTAAATATCACGTGACCACGACTAGGTAAATCTTTGACACGACATAGTTACTCGTGGCCACGACGTAGATCTTGAGCGCACGACTTAATTATCACTTGGCCAGGACAAACTAACTAATGACCAATGTATTGTATGTCATGCGCACCACTTAATTATCTATTGGCCTTGGTTTAGTAACTCGTGGGCACGAGATAAATAATGTGTGCTTGTGCGTGCGTGTGCGTGTGTGTGTGTGTGTGTGTGTGTTTCAAAATAAAATTATATATCTATTTTATTACAATCCAATTTCAACTTTAAATGATTAAGTTGGATGGATTTCTGTGGTTTAAATAGTGAATTCACTCAAGATGGACACCAAAAGATTACGGTTAAATTTTTTATCAATTTCACTTTTTTTGCTACCTTTCCAAACATAGAAAGGAAATATCATTATCACTTAACAGAAAAAAGTGATGATAGATCACGCAATTTTATAATTTTATTACTCGCATATCAATCTCCCACATTTTCAGACGAGGAAATTCCATATGTTTTATATTTAATAGCAATAATGTTACCAGTACATGCTTCGTTATAGAGATCCGTCATTAACTCAGATACACGTAACATGATCTTTAAAAAATAAATTAATATGCAAAACATCTTTATAACAAGATACACATCGTTCAAATATAAATCAGACAATTTCTGTTTATCACAAGCAAATTACCATTTGTGATTTGGAAATTCATGGATTTCCAAATATTCAGTTTATAAGGATTTTTCGTAAATGTATTATCTTTTAAATGATTTCTATTCGCATTAACTTGATACTCACATTGTAAAGCATTATATTATACAGAGAACATGTCAGAGTATGACAAGTTTGTATCATTAATAAAGTCGCAAATGAGGTTCATTATTTCCTAATATCCTTCCAAATCTAGGGCAATTATACTTTCTTGTGAAAAGAATTTCTTAATTATTATTTAACAGTAAAATGTTAAAGTAAAAAGACATTCAATTATATTCATAAGTTGAACATACAAGCTTTCATACTATAACAATTACAGATTTTTTAACCGAAATGATAAGTTGAAAAAATGTGTGAATTATGGAGCATATCAATTGTAATTTCATATTATAAATGATTTGTTTGATTGTCACAACATAAGGTTGTTATATTTTGTCGAGTTCTTTACCAAATACTTTTGTATAAACATCATTGTGAGCTTCGTTTATTGTGAACACTTTTCCGTTGCAATTAGTTTTCTTTCTATTTAATTTGTGTCTTGTTTGACTTCCAGTAACGATTTTATGAAAAAAATAAGTCAACGTTTATGGAGTGCAAGCATCACAATTATAAAATGAAGTGTGCAATAGCTAGCTTTCTACTTCAATACCTGTACATTACCTTACAAAGTATGCTTATTTGTAATGAATAAGAATTACGCTCTTCTTATAAGAAACGTAAGAGGGAAAGTGTAATTCACAAAAACATCCCTTTACAAACTACATTGTCAATTGTAAAATTATGAAGACATGTGAAAGAGCGTTAATGTGCGTTCTTTTTGAAACAAAGGTTTACAAATGTTTTTTTCAAACGGCTAGGCACTATTTGTGCACCTCAGTGACCGTATTTATAAAGAATCTTAAGTGAAAAATTTCCCCTCAACTCAAAAATTTCTCTTAAGATCACACAATTTTACCTTAATTTATAAGGAAAATTGTAAGTCTTATTCATAAAAACTAATAAGTCAAAGATTCCGTAACTTATGTCGAATTTCTCCTTAACTTTTAAAATACCTCATATGCTACATTAACTTTGAGGGAATTTTTAAAGGGAAAATTTGATAGGAGACAACATGTCATCCAAGCATTAGCTCTAACCAATATTTGTGCATAAAATATGATAAACAAGATCGACAAGGAAAGGCGGCATTCAATGAACGCAGCCTTCTTATTGTCCTTAAAATGTAAAGAGATTGATTGTATATTATATTTTATAACTAGTTCACCGCTCTCCGTATTTTATTAACCCCGTGAATATACCGTACGTACGAAACCGACATTTAGCAATGAATTTTACCTTCTTCACCTAAATACGTAAATAAATGTTAAGATGCAAAAAACAAACAATATGTTTATAAAAAGAAAGAAATGATCTAAGGATTTAGTGAGATTTAATAGGACGATGAATATTTTATCATGCACCAGTGGCTGAAAGTGACTGATATTAAATATAAAAGTTGCAGTTTTCGGATTTTCAGTATTCGGATATATTTTACATTATGTAACGAATGAAGTGTGACATATGTGGTAAGTAGATGCTAAATACTTATAAAACCAGATTGAAGATCATTTGAATTTCAAGCAGTGAAAGTGGACACTTGTATATTTTGGACAGGGAGGGGTAGATTATTTCTTTAGTTTAGAGCTACAATAATTTATAATCCACTTATCCACATCTAAGAAAAGATAATGTACATGAAAATCAAGGTCAAAAGGAAAGCCCTAGTTTCGTAATTTGAAATACATTGAAAGAACAATAGAAACTTTAAAGTCTATCAAATCATCGGATGAGAGGTGACACTATACATGAACAAACATTTGAAATAAATTTTTAAACAAGTCAAAAACGACTGTAAATTTTAACAATTCTTATGCTACACCCATTCAACAAGGGAACTTAATTTAAACTTGATATATCATTGTGTAAAACAACATTTTCTGAAGAGAAGTAGTTAATACATGGAACTCTTCTTCAACGTGTTAATGCTAGGAATCCGTGTAACATAATTGTGTGGACGAGCAATCGTCTTACGAACTGACGAATCCATTTATCTAACAATAAGATCTCTACAGAAAGGACAACAGCTGGTGACTATAGTTTATACACATTAAAACTAGCCATCTGAATAAAACATTTGAAGTCTGAAAATCAACTTCTAGAGGAACAGGAGCATAAGATTGTATCTAAAAGGTAATACTTATTCTGTTAACCATAATCTAATATGTTATTATCTTAAATGTACAATTTATTTTCAATTTCAATATTATGTGAACAATAATCTGTTTACTTATGGCGTTGAATGATTCATATTTGAATTTAGCGTTTTTTTGTTTATAAAACTTTTTAAATAATTTAATTGTGTTGTTTTTTATTTATTTATTATGCAGTATTTGATGGCCATAAAACTTATTTCAGTTTATAACTATCATTTATAGCATGTGGCAAGTTTTGGATACCCTGTCGCAGATTTATTAAACGTGTTAATATCTTTATGACAATGAAACTGCAAAAAGTTATATATATATATTTGAAAAAGTTATGTGCTTTTACATCTATGTCATTTTATTACATTACCTTTGAAGGATTTATAAACAAGAAAATTCCAGGAAGAGAAAGACTCAATGCTTCTAAATGGTCATTATGATTGAATCATATCCTTAATTTATATTTCAGGTAGGAACATTTAAGAAGATATTGTGTATTGCCGAACTTCCAATATTTCATCCAATACTGTGCTTAAGGTTAGCAATAATTGATAAGCAATTTTATTTGTAATATTTTATATGTTTATTCATGAAACATATCACACATACACACTTAATAAACAAGTAGTAAAAGCATTGTGAGTTAAACCTTTTCAAGACAGAAGATTAACGCATAACTCGTTTAGATGACTAACTATTTAATGAACCAAAAATACCGAATTTTGGTATAGTTAATTAGGTATTTTGATACGATTTTAGTTTCACAAGAAGTTGGTAGCTTCTGTCATAATTTGTTGAAATCTTGCCAATACCAGCATTTTCAACAGTAATTAAAGAGTCAAAGACTTTTTTTCAATTTAAATAAGCTACATTTTTCAGAAATTCTGCAAGTATCATTTGTCTTGTAAGAAAATCAATATTGATTGGCATTTCTATTATATATTAGTTTTACCCTTTGATTTCCATTCGTTCCAATCAGAAAATAATTATATTGAACAAAGTTTTAGGGTCATTCATCATATTCTATATAACATTGATTTCAGGAAACAAGGTTTTGAAGAGGATGTCATATCTATTTTTGCTGCCTCAAGACAAAGAAGGTGCACCAGTACAATCATTTGAACATTTATAAATATGAACATTCACTATCATCTTATGTTATACATAATGTCAAAGTTACATATATATGATGATATATTATATACATCATCACTATTAAATGAAGTAACAATTAATATCTTGTATTTTAGACATTGGTTATTAACTATTTGTCTGTAACAATTCAAAAGAAATAATATTGTTTCATGAAATAAAAAGTAAGCCAGAGCATGTTTTCTTAAATTTTATAATTTCATCCTAGTAATGCACTTTCATTTGATTATTAATAACTGATAGTTTGTTTTCAAATAGCCATGATATTAAACCTTATAGTGAACAGGAAGTTTTAATTGGTATGGTATTTTTAATAGTACATAATTGTCCTTATTACCTATTTTGAGAAAACATATTTTATCTTTCGGATATTACAACATCCGTTTTCGAGTAATATTTTTCATTTTGTAGCAATACAATTCCCACAAAACATATGATAATAAGGATAATTTATATTTGAATGTCGCTAATTATCATTTTTTTATCACTGACCTTTGTGTCACTGTCATCGTTAGGCAAAAACTCAATAACCATATTTAAATAGAATGTCAATATAAAATGCATATTAATTATTTAAAAAAAATGTAGACTAACAATTATCAATTAAAACCTTTTTGTGTCAAAAAGAAAAGAATGGATGCTTTGTTATCAAAATGTGTGGATTGTTATGGCATAATTTAATACCCATACTCTAAATGCAAAGTCTTTTAAAGTGAACAATATTGCCGTGGCCTCCAAGGAGCCCATACTTTAAACCCATTGCATATGCTTGGTATATGTTTGCCCTCAATAAATGACAAAGAGCCATGTAGTCTCAAAATAACACATACTTGCAAAGAGCACTTTGGCTATTTCCGTCAATATCCGAATAAGCTTTAATAAGGAATAATCGTTGACTTGTTCCGAAGTTACAGGAGCAGCAAAATGTGTGTAGGAATTTGTAATTATACTATGTATGCAAGTTAACTTCTAGATGTCATTCGGAAAAAGGCATAACTTGTTTTTTGTCTATTTTATCTTTCTCTTTTTCTTTTTTAAAGTCTTTTTAATCAAAATCAGTTTGACTACCTGTAAAATTTACAGAAAAGAACTGAATATAAGAAAGATTTCCATTGGTCGTTTAAAAATTACAAACTAGAGTCTGGGAATTTCATTGTTCAGTCTAAAATAAGATTTAAATAAAATAAAATTTAAAGGATAGTTCTCTAATTTTCTAGTTAAATTAATCAGATATTTAAGTTCTTTAACCACACTTTCTGCCACAAAACAGTTTTCGCTGCGTTTCGCTGCGTTTAGATCTCATTACATTTTCAGTTTAATTATCATACGTTCATTTTATACAAGAATTTAATGAGTTAAAATCTTTGTTCAAAACAACGAGACCACCAATAATGTTCCCGATATGAAAAACTTGAAATGCTAGTTAGCCAGGTTAACTTCTTGTTTCTTGATTTCCCTTCCACTCATTGGCATTTAGTTCTGACACAAAACACATTAAAATACCAGTGTGAAATGCCAAAATGCAGTGCATGGTTATTTCTTCATCATCACTTACAAAACGTACATCAATTGTTTGTCAGAAACCCAGTTATAGCATACTGTTGTAAATATTCAGTTTTCTAAAAATCGTTCTGTTACTTTGCTTATTGTAAAGTATGATAATTACCAACTCATTGACAACGCCTGATTCACATGCATAATACGCTTATATCGATATGTCTGTGAAGGCCTATTGTAAAGAGTGTTAGTCACAAACCATCGGCACTCGCTGTTCATTAAAAATACCACTTAACAGATAATATTAGGGAGACTATAGAACCCGTCCTTGTCGTTATTGTTCTTGAAGACCAGAAACAACAAAATAAAGATAAGCTCAGTTAAAGATTGAAATATATTTCACCGAGTAAACACTAGCTGCACGATGGTGACGGTCCGTCGTACTGTCGTATTGTCACCATTGTAATGTCACAATCGTACTGTCGAACTGTCACAATCGTACTGTTGTATAATAAGCATCGTACTATCGTACTGACACTTTCGTACTGTCGTACTTTCGCCTTCCTGTAAGGCATACTTAAATAAAAAACATAGAAGAAAACGTTCGCCGTGTCATAAATGCATGTTACTGTGATGCTTTGTGTAGGACCAATAAAGTCATAAGCAAGAAATTTTAGTAAATATCCTAGCGTTCTCAAGACCGTTTTTAAAACATGCCTATGTTTTCGAATTTCGTTTTTTGAATGTGCGCTTACATTTGCCAAAAAATATTTAATGTTTGTTACAATCCTCAAATACGTTCCGTTCTTTTATATAGATAAAAGAAATGACCAAATCCAAAGTATATGCATTAAATCAAACACATAAAATAACTTCCATCGCGTTTATACACATTTTTATTTTCGCAAAACAACATGTCCCTTTTCATTATTGAAAGAATTACTCCGATTGTTTTACTGATAAAGAATGATTGTTAAAAGATGGAGTATCTTTTTCATCTTCTAAAATTGTTTCCTTCATTTATTAATGCAATCATTATCGTCGCCAAAAAATATCCATTTCTTATTTTTTTTTTTAAATCTTTGTCTTGATGAGTGCTAGTAGGGAAAAAATTAATGTTCAAGGTTATATTAAAGTAATGAGGTAATGAGATTTAATCTCAGAATTATCACGGAATGAAAAACATATTGTGTGAGATGTGATCTTATTTCATAAAGTTAGTTTTACAAACAGTAGCCATTGTAGAATACTGTTTGTGAACCTAAATCAATTTAAACTATTTTGCAGTAGGTATAACTTAAAAGTCATTATTCTCTTAAAAAACTGACAAACAAATCCTATCATCTCAAATCAGTTGTCATTCTCTACACATATTTTTGATATTTTCTTCAGACCATTGTTTATTTTTTTGAAATAAAAAGAAAGACATCTTAAAAATCCGTCATACCGTCAGGATTTTGCCAAGAAAACTTAGTTATTCTCTTAAAGTATATAAATACTTTTGTGACTAGTTAAAAAAGATATTGTTCCATCCAAATTTAAATTCAATAAATTTGATTAAAGATATACTATGCTTAAATTTGGTATAAGGAAATATGGAAAATTGTTACAGTGTCTCTTTTTAATATAACATAAACATGTTTTAACTTCATGCAAAGTAGACATGTTCAGTTTAAAATTCTACCCACTATAGGTGTTCTCAATATGAATATATAGTGTCATTTAAAAAACTGGCAGTTTTTTTATTAAAGAAAAAACCAACTTTGCTTGACCTGTAATAGGGAACGACGCTTCCCATACATAGTTTTTTTTTCATCTATTATTCAAATTTGACATATTCAGTAAACATTTCATAGATTTCAATAAAACTTTATGAAAAAATATTTCACTCAAGGTTGAGCATAGTATATCTTCAATTATACACGAAATGATAAATTATTTTTAGCATCAGGCATCGATTTGCACTTTTTAAAAAACGATTTTTCTAACAAGTAAATAACCTTATTAACAAAGTCCTAAATTACATCTTTTTAAAAAATGAACTAAGCCGAGTTATATAAAAATGCACTTAACAGAACATTTCTTGTAATAACTTAAATATATACAACAGCAAATTTGTATTTGTTCTTAAAGTCTCTGACTTAAAGTGTATGAAGCTATGTATCTTCTGCAATAACTATTGTTTAAATAAAACTATAATTCCCAAAAGCTTAAGCTACAGTCTCACTTACATCCCGGCAGAGCCCCGGCAGAGCCCCGGCAGAGCCCCGGTAGACGTCCGGGGTGATCCGGGAATGACCGGGGTACGACCGGGAACAACCGGAGTACATCCGTAACTCTGCCGGCAACGTCCTGGATGATCCGGGATGATCCGGGAACATCCGGCATTCGATCCCGGATGGAATAAAATATTTAATATCACCGGGATGGTCCGGGATGATCCGGGAAGGTATAGCTTTGCCGGCTTCATCCTTAGCTCTGCCGGGAACGACCGGGGTTATACCGGGGAAGCACCGTAGCTCTGCCGGCACAAACCGGGGATGATCCGGGGTATGATATAGCCGGCAGAGCTACGGTAGAGCTACGGTAGAGCCCCGGAAAATGCCGGCAGAGCCCCGGCAACTACAGGCAGAGCCCCGGATGATAAAGGTAGAGCTACGGTTGATCCCGGTAGTGCCCCGGCAAAGCCCGGATCATTTCAAAAGAATAACGACAATTTGCGATGATTGCACTTGCTGGTATTAAAACCCCTCCCATTTCCCTTCTATCCAGTATGACATAAGGATTTTTCAGAAAATCATCATGAATTACTATTCTGTTACATTAGATATTATATCAAATAAAAATTATGTATCAATGGTATCATTTTCGGGCGTTTTCAATCCACCGGGGTTCTACCGGGGCTCTGCCTGGATCGTCCTGGGCTCTGCCGGGGCTCTGCCTAGATCGACCGGGGCTCTGCCTGGGTCAACCGGGGCTCTTCCGGCGTCATCCGGGAACAACCGGGGAAGCACCGGCATGAACCGTAGCTGCACCTGGACTCTGCCTGGATGATCCGGAGCGCATCCTGGGTGGTTAGTTGAGAACTACCTTAGTTCTGCCGGGGTAAGTGTGACCGCAACAATAATTTCACCCCGGATCGTCCCGGATCATCCCGGTAACTTACCGGGATGATCCTGGGCTCTGCCGGGAGTAAGTGAGACCGAGGCTTTATATGAAGTGAAAATGATAGAAAATTACACTGAAGCGAATGACACATAATGCAATCATTGTTATATCTTAAAATAACAGAATAATATTTTGTTACGTAAAATTCTATTCTGTTTATGTACCGTATTTATGTGTGTTTAATAACAAAGACATTCTCTGTGATTAGACCACAATTTTTTGGAACTACTGCTGTTGAAGTTCATGAAAATATTTCATAAGATATAGCTTTATACCCTTTATGCAACTTGGTATTGGTTTTTATAGTAATGTTGCAGGCCAGGAGTAACGTAAGAAAACTCGACATTTTTCTTTTAAGTTATAATAGTTTAAATAATTCAAATTGTGGTTTTATGTTCTTTTTTCAATTGACGTCCAAATATTTGAAAGTTTTTGAGCATTTATGAGTTGAAACATCCTCAGATGTAACACAGTAAACAAAAAAAATAAATGTAAATCTGTAATTTCAGAATGTATGATTGTCACCAAATATCACCAAATAATAAACTTATAAGTCTGCTTTACCATATAAATGATAATCTTTTTCTACAATATCTATTTTAGGCAACACACACTCAAGACGTGTCCGCGCTATATTATAACTTACTTTTAAGTGTCCTCAATGCTCCAGAACATTCCAAATTTCCACATTATACAGTCTGAAAAAGCTAACTCATTATAGGAAATCAACCAGATGAGCAGTCCATTATTTGTTTACGGAGATAAGAAAATATTGTTCGTCGAATGGAAAAAATGGAAATAACTAATGTTTTTGCAATAAATTGAAAAAAAAAATTATATAAAATTGGTACCGAAATGTTTAGCATATGCATGTGAATGTTTTTAATCACTAATACTCGCAAAATAAATAGTGTCACTTTTCAAAGTTTTAAGACTCCGCTGCTTTGCAGCCGAATAAACAATATTTATTCATCAGTTGTGTAAAATACACCGTTTATGGTGAATGGAATGAAACATTGCTTCCGTGTAAAATGTAAACGGGTCACAGTAATTTATTGTTATCTAGTAGGCTATGTTATGAAGAAAGAGAAAGTATAGATTGGGAATGATAGTCTTGCGGTTGTAAAGGTATACATGAAAGGTTTATTAAACTGTTTTGACAATTGCAATAATAGCGGGAAATGAAAATGAAAAACAAACATGCATGATATATACAGTTGTTCATCTATTTAATATATTTATGAATTCTAACACATTTTTATTTTAATTAACAATTCACCCTACATTTGTTTTACGATAAACATTTAACATTTGACGAAAGAGTTGTACTAATGGTTATTAATCATACACGTTCGAGCCAATGCATTTTTAATCAGCAGAGTAGGAACTATAAGTTGGATCTTTAGAAATTATATTTGCTATTGATGTATATCTATAGATAGGAAATCTCAGTCAGGTTGTGCTGCTGAACAGACAAGACCAAAGTGTGTAAAATAGAGAAAATAAGAATCCCTAAAGAAAGCCCAACACGGCAAAATTGAAAATTTTGCAGGCTCGGTTTGATTTAGCCTTTTCATGGACGGTACTGTCAACTGCAAACTACCGTCCACGCCTCCTAGCACCGGCTAAATGTAAACATTTAAATCGATTGTGAATTCTTGTTGTAACTTTTCATTAGACTTTGTTCTGTATTGTTAATTATAATATTTAATAAAAATCATGCTGCATTTGCTTTTGCAAACATTTGACAAAAAATACACTCTTATTTATTATACAGCTTGCGATGGTGATTATTCTGGTCAGAACTGTTATAAGAAGTGCAGTGACCATTGTAAACACGGGAATACATACTGTAACAAGGTTGACGGAAAATGCACATATGGATGCATGGATGGGTGGAAGGCACCATTGTGTGACCAAGGTAATATTTCGTTTCAATATTTATGAGATTTATCTTACTGTTCATATTGTTTAAGTACAGATGGGTTTAGTTTATTTATATACACTGGTTTAAAACTGCACGCCTGCAGGGACTAAAATTTACAGATATACTGATATACACACGGAAAAGAATATAGCAATTTCCGATTCGATTCATTTTAACAGTTTAATCGTTATTTAAATAGTTTAAGATATATTTATATTTTACAACATAATGTGTGTGTGCAGTGCACGGTTATTTCTTCATCACTTACAAAACGTACATCACTTGCTTGACTGGACATCGGTTATAACATACTGTAGTAAATATTAAGTTTACTGAAAATCGTGCTTTTCCTTGTTAATTGTTAAGTATAGGAATTGCCACGCCTGATTGACATGTATAATACGGATATATCGATATGTCTGTGTGGGACCATTATAAAAATTATTGGTCAAAACACATCGGGACTCAGCTTATCATATAAAAACACCAGGTAACAGAAAGTATTAGGAAGACTTTCGAGCCCGTCCTCATCGTCATAGTTCTGGAAGTCCATTAACAGCAAAATGTAATGAAGATACAGCTCGGCTAAAATATACTTCACAGAGTAAATACTAGCTGCACGGTGTTGACGGTCCGTCGTACAGTCGTATTTTCAACATCGAACTGTCACCTTTCTACTTTCGTAATGTCACCATCGTACTGTCATATTTCGCGCTTTCCGTTCTCAGCGACGACGCACTGGCCCTAACGGAACACCGTAGTGGAAACAGAAACTATGGTCATTAGTCGCCGGTAGAAACCGGCGAATATATTTGTAACAGTTTAATATAATATCTATGGTAGGAGAAGGCCTTAAAATCTGAATATAAAAGCAAATCAATTACTGAACAATTAAGGACTACAATTATTTTTCATAATCTTAAAAATTCAAACATGAAGTAACGTTGCTAAATGAAATGAAATATACAAATATTGACATCTTAAAAAGCAACATTACAATTTTCATAAAATGAATTAATAATGTATCCCTATGGACCAGTCATTGAATTTAGGGATACTTTTACTTTTTTTCTAAGTGTCAAGCGTTGCTATTTTATGATTGATAAATCATGAATGATTTTTGAAATAGCACATTTTAATTATTTGGTTGTTTATATCTAATGAGACCTATTATATTTCATTATTTTATCTAACTATAAACATATTCTCCCTCATCTTTTGTAAGAATCACGTGACTACACGTTGTGTGTTATTGTTATAAAATCTATTAATAGTAACAGATTTCTGATAAGACATACAAGTAACTTGTTCCCTGCGGTCTGGAGACCGCAGGGTATTGGTACGCATTTAACTTTTGAGGCATGGAGGAGCACGTGACCTGTTTTCGGTACATGGAGGAGCATGTGATCTGTAAACCGCATATGATTGGTTAATTGACCTTTACGAAAACCTAGCTAAATACCGTTTGCCGGTACGTTACGGGTTAACCTGTAGGGAATTAGTCCGAATTATACCTAATGCTGCCCTCACACATAAACCACGACCTTACTGCGACCTGAAAACTAGTAAAATAGCATTTTTCTTTCGAAAATCGTTGGTTTTCTTTCATTAAATTTCCAAATTTCTCTCGCAGACGGTCCGGGTCTCTGCAGTCTTGTGTTCAGTACGTTTTCTCTTTGTCCTCAATGCGACCCTTCAGCGTCCATGGCGTTTCCACTGCGACTGTATTGCGTCTCCAAGGCGACCCCACGGCGATCATCGGCGACCCAGCTGCGACTGTGCTATGTTCTCCTTACGGCGACTCTACGACGACTATTGCGTTTGTCCTTCGACTGTCCTGCGACTGTACGACGACCCTACTACGTTCTTGCTACGTCTATAAAAACAATACTTTTTACCAGTAAATTTCATTCTGAGTCTGACCTTCAACGAGTGAAGACGTATATTTAATTAGTATTAAGTTAAATCATCCATATTATTCCAAAGATGAGAGGCGGACGAGGCAAAAGAGCGAGGGTCTCTAAAGCGCCAAAGGTTTCCGATCAATTTCTTGTAATTTCATCGGTGACTCTACGGCGTCCTTAGTACGAATGTACTACGTCTATTGCGTTCTTATTGCGTCCTTACTACGATGCTGCTGCGACTATGGCGACTCCACTGCGATCCCATGGCGACCTAACCAGGACTCAGCAAGAACGCAGAGTTTCTGCGACTGTTTTGTGCATGTTCAAAATAGTCGCCGACGGTCTGCGACCTTGTGCGTCCTTGGGTTCCTCGCTACGACCTCGCTGAGTCCCTGCTGCGTCCATGGCGACTGTGCTGCGTCCTGGGTCGTAGCAAGGTCGCAGTAAGGACGCAGTAAGGTCGCGAGGTATGTGTGAGGGCAGTTTAATGAGAACAAAAAATTATTACGTGATATTTCTAATTTTCTATAATTATTTTACCGTTTAAGGTGGAAAAACTTGAATGATGTGTTTGAAAATTATCAATGTTTCTTTAATATCTATCTCAAATTTTACAAACAATAAATTGTTTAAACTGAAAATTAAAATTAAGATATTCGTAGTGGCATCTGCCATCATAAATAGAGATATTTTCTGCGTAAACTTGGGTGTTTACTTTATTTACTTTTTGCTCGGAATTATTCATAAAATGGTAGGCCTATTTAATCATTTGCTCAAAAAGAAATAATTGTTTTATGTTCGACCTTCTCCGGTCTTCAACGGTCACGAGTTTCCAAAGACCTTCTTCTATATTGATCGATTATTGTCAACTCTATTCCTGATACAAACGTTTATTTATCCCCCCCTAATAATGTTGAAATAGTTAAATGAAATATCTTAATATCATTAAAATGTTCACCGCAGGAAACCATTTTACTAGTGAATAGTTGGCAAAAAGTATCGCGGCTGATAAGATGCAAATGTATAAATAATTTCAAAGTTATCTTTCATTAATCAGTTTCATATTTTATATCATTAGAAAGGTCTGTATACTCATAATTTACACATTAAAGAATAAGTTTTCAAAACCTTTTCATTTTTTCTTGGTAAAGGGTTAAACATGGCCATTTCTGTCAACGTTCAATAGTTTAGTTTAGGTTGAACATCACAAATTAGATTTATGATAAAGAGGCACATTTATTGAAATAAATAGTGGTAATCGTCGTCTTCGTTATATTCCGCCTATTTCCGTCGCTCGATATGACGGTACGGATCCAGAATCGTATTAGATACATAAAGAAAACTAATAAAATATCTTTTTGTTTTTGATATTTTATCGAAATGAAAGGCATTTAAACGTTAACTATATCGTATGTAACGACAGGAATATTGATTTCAACAAAATTATTTATTTTTTCGATAGCGCATAATAATATTTTTTATGCAGATACCACTTTTACGGTAGAATTGCATTGTTTCATGCACAGTAATTTTTCTACCTCTGTATCCTGAGTCCAGAACTCAATGAATTTGCTATTGATGCAAAGTTTCAAATAATATTTGCATCTTTTGGACAGTAATAAATACCAAATTGTGTTCAAGTTATGTCAATCATATTCTAGGTCTGCAAATCTTCTACAGATAAGAAATAATAATGTGCTACACTGCATGAAGATAAGCATAAAAAATGAAGTTTTGATTAATATCAAACTTAATTAATGGAAATAAACTTATTAAATTACTTGACAGTTTTGAATAATTTCAGTATTAGAAGCATTGTAATTAATGTATAAATCAAATTCATTTTTTCTCTCTTTTATTGTTAATATACCTTTCATATCACTAAAGCAATATTAAGCCTTGTAACTTGGATTTGTCGGCTAAATTTTGGGACTCATATATTTATAGCCCAGCGAGTCCTAGGACCTACACTGGTGAGTTTGTTAAAAATCACTGCATGCAATAATTAAAACATATATATTTTCAAATATTCGATGACCGTTAATTATTTGGCGGTATTCGGATTCTGAAGTATACAATAAGGATTTCGATGTCTGGTATAACGGTATATGTATAAGGTAGAATTACAAATAGAATTACAAGAATATCACTCGCCTTATAAAATTAGTCAAAATTATGAAATAAAAAAATGCTAGAAATGAAACACGATTTATCAACTTATGTTTCATACAGTTAAAAGAAATAATAAAAAAAAATAGTTTTATGAAAACTGCAAAAGGGATTTTCAAAGATTCGAACTTGGCGTACTAGGTCACAACTTCGTCATACTTTCCACCACTAGGCAATCGAGCAATATTAATTGATTTAATATCGAGATCTATACTATCAATAAAATATTTAGCATTAATCATAATAAGTTACGTAAACTAACGAAACACCACCCGAAAATTAATGAGTCTCAGGTCAATATTGCCAGACAATACTTACTTATTTAATAATCATAGCAGTTCCTTGACAATATTGCTAAGCAAGTTTGCTTCATATATGATGTTTTATTCTTTTCAGTTACTCAACATATTGTTTCTCTTTTCTTTAAACTTGAAACATTTATTAGACTGATATTTTCTTATATTTATGATAATTCAATCATTTTTGCGACGGACGCGCCCTCAGGCGCGTTCAGAGCTATGTCATCTACACGTGAAATTTCGACGTCTACAATAAAAAAAGTGTCCCGAACCGAATAACATCTAACAAATAGTGCACGATTTAATCAAATAAAGCACACCCATTATGTCGAAATATGCGAAAAGCGTTTATGTTCCAGTTTGATTGCAAAGACCGTTAGGTATCTGACTTATAAGATAAACAAATGAATATAATATAAACGAGAAAATATCGTAATAATTGCACTACTTTGACCTAATCTAATTTGTCCAATCCGATTTACAGCCAAACACGGTTTTATGAATGAAAGTTGTAAGCAGAAAAAGTAGAACGACAAGTTATATAGAAAATAGTAATAGTGCATTTTAATATAGAGCAAAAATGTTAGTAAAAACATTAGGATGTAACTTTTATGTGAAAAATATGTGCCAAAATATCTTTTTGTGGTGACTGAAATAATTTTCTAAATAACGATTCCTCCTCTTAGAAGCACTATTTTTATCAATGAGATTGTACAGACACGTCACTCCACACTCCTCAGACATTTTAACTTTGGCCATTTTGCAGACACTTAACCCTCAGACAGTTCACTCATCTTTTTAAGACATTTTATTTTTATTTTTATTTTCTGTTGAACTATAATTAATGTTAGAAACGATAAAAATATTCAATATTGAAGTATCTTGAGGCGTGGGTGTGGCTTGAATTGTCCGGGGGATTAAGTGTCTTTTTCCCATAAATCTGACCTAGTAAGCATCAAACTGCAGTATTTTCATGTAAAGTGTGTTAAGATATTAATTTCCTTCACTTGCAAAAAATGTGTAAATTATACTTAAAGCATCTAAAAGTAGTGTATACTGTGTAGAAGTACGTACTACGGTAAATGTAACGGCCGAGTTTCGGAAAACATAGCTAAACACCTGATTCCGGCACGTTACGGATTTAGCTGCGGGACATTTACACTAATCGATGAACATAACACAATAACATGATATATTTATTTTATATTATTACTTTACCGTTTAAGGTGAAAATAATTGATGTGTTTGAAAATTATCAATATTTCTTTTATATCTATTGCAAATTTTTCAAAAAATATATTGTTTATAATGAAAATCAATTAAATAAAAATGGTCGTAGTAGTGACATCTTCCATTATAAATAGAGTTATTTCTAGGTTTTCGAATAAGTTTTACTGTAAACAGTTAAGTAGAGATTGGCGAAAAATATAAATTCTGGAAAAAAAACATGAAAGAGAACAATTATCCAGGCAGTAAGACAAAACAGTCGTTGTACATTTTCCTGAGATTTGGTTTCAAAGGCAGTTCTTTTTTTCACGGGTGGCACACTTCTTTATAACATGCATAAACCATTTATTCAGCGAACTATTATGTATTAACTATAGAAATACGACCCATACAAAATATTAAAACATTGAAATCGAATATTGTTTATTTTTTCATTATTTTAAACCGTAGACTGACATTAAAAAGAAACTTTATTAGCGAAAGAAAAGAATCGACACTATTATGTTTTCTCCAGCATCATGAAGTAAGTCATACTGGACCTCGATCTATATTCTAGACAAATACGATACGTACAAGTTTGTAACCAAGATATTGAAGTACGGTTCAGCTATAAGACTAAGATATGTCTCAAATTGAACATTTTTATGGAAAATTAAAATTGAATTGACCATTTATTTATGATATTTTTCCATATTAAATAGACTTATGTGATAATATCAGGCACGGATACACGGCAGAAGGCTGAAGCTCCCTTCCCAGACACCCTGGCCTGAATTGTTTACTATAAAAAAAGACAAAGCGCATTGAGAGTAAAATATGATATAAATCCAAGTCCTTTTTTATTTGAACCTGGACCCCAGCTGAGTTTCCTGTCCATTTTACAATTAGTCGAGACTAAATACTATGGCTTAGACTAAATACATACATGCATACACTAATTAGTTCTCTTGGTCAGCGTAGATGCAGTTTAAGCACCTTGATAATATTGAATGAAAGAGCAACTTATTCGTAGAACATCTAAATACATTTACTTTTGAACTATAAATAGCCCCCTATTGAATATTGAATGTGATGATTTTTTCGTATACATATTCAGCAATTGTTTTCAATTTTCAACTGAAGCGCAAGTGATGTAAATTTAAATTATTTTAATCATAAAGCACGCTTTTTAGGGTAAATGTAATGCATATCTTACCCTCTGAAAAATTCATTAAAAATCATAGCTTTCCCATATATGTAGATTAAGTTTTTTTCTTCCAGTTTTACAGAAAAATCATTTTTGTGAAAAATATGTAGACACTTCAGTTTCAAAATGTGCAAATAAAATGCACCAAAAGCCATAAGGTAACATATGAATTTCATTTTTTTTCCTGGGAGAACCGCCAGACCCTCCCTCATCAAAGGGGGCGGGGGGTTGGTCATTTCAAACATACAACCCCCCTACGAATTCTTATGGCCCGGCCCTGTAGTAACAGAGTGAGTCTATTCGAATGATATTCTCTCCCTTCACAAATCTTGACCTCTTTGTGTGCACTGTTATAAATGCCCTGACTCTTGAGGAAATTACTTCCTTATTAATTTTCTGTGTTACCGAACACGGAACAAATACAATTTAGAATATTGCAAGGTATCATGTCACTTGTATATGAAAAAATACTGGAGCCTGATGGAAATATTAGCTCAACTGTCCTTCTATCCTTCTCATTTTGGTGTCACGAGTGTCCGCGTTGGCATACCACTTTGGTTACAGGTTTTGGGGTAACGTTCAGCTTATAAAGCATAGAACTTAATAAACAATTAAACTATTCACTTGTAACTTCACAAATTTTTTTGAGATCGTCCGTAATAAAATTTGCAAAGCCAATAACTCTGGACTAGCATAGTTTTTTGACAGAACAAATTGACAATTTTGAAACAAATTAATCTTGCTCATTTCTTTCTATTTTATTGTATATGTTTTCAGGATTATAAATGGAGGTTACTCTCTGAACCCATCATTTTAACAGTGTAATAGTCATTTATTAGGTTAGAAAAATCTTAATTTAAAACTTTGCAAGAAAATCAATCTTTAGGACAACAAATATATACTTGTGGTATTCATTTAAACATATAACATCAGTTTTCAAAAGAAAACAGAAGATATTCATATGAAACATTTACATGTCTTTAGTCATAATTGGAAGTTTCTATCCAAGCTCCATAAAACTCAGGCATAGAGTTTTGCTGCCCTTTGTAAATAATAATAAAGAAAAACCTTGGTCCTTTTTGACAGCATTTATGCAATTCCCTTTTCATGTCCGTCGCACCCAGTGCTTTCAGCACTTTGATTCTATCCGGCGACTTGATGCTTTAGCATTAAAATCTCTACTTGTTTTAATTGAGATTGTAAAATGGGCTGTAAACCAGGTTGAATAACACCACGTGGTACCGGGGTGTAATAGATTGATAAAAAGAATTATTTCATTGCAGGCATTTTGTTAAATATTCAACTATAGTTTTTTAAATGCACATACAATGTTACCTCAGACTTAAAGATTCTGTCCAGAGGTGCTGATTAATTTTACACAAAAAGTATAAAAACTTGTCAATATGAAGGATCGATTTGCACCTTTTTTAAAGATTAGGTTCACAAGCTACAAATTCCAAAGTCCAATCAAGTCCATTCCATTTCTTTTTTCAGAGTTGCATGAAACAATTTCAGTACTTAATAAGTGTGGCTTTGATAACATGGTATTGACTCCTTTAGTATTCATAACATCATGAAAACAATTAAAATAACCAAATTTAAAAAAAGTCTTAATGTGAAGGATAATGAGAAGCCCCGATATACATTTTTTAAAACTTTGATTTATATTTTGTTACCATGCACATGGCATGAACAATGAAATCAATGAAGGGTACACTTACCCTACTCTTAAACTAAGCAACACTTTTATGTGATGATTTATATCAGAAACAAACTATTTATAAAGAGGATTGAACAAATCAGACTGGTTCAAATCAATGCATTTTAAATCGTGTAAGCAGCAGTAGGAGACAATAAATAACAATTAATTTGTTTTGATGGAGTCCTATTATTAAAATATTTCTGTCCGGTTGTGCTGCTAAAATCATCAGGACCAACATGTGAATGTAAAAACATTAAAATCGATTGTGAATTACAATGTTTTTTGTATCCTTTAAATGATACTGTATAGTTAACTATCACGTTAATTATAGTTTTTGTGCCCCCACTATAGGGAGGGGGGTTGGGAAATTTAGATTTACCCTTGTCCGTCCGACCGTTCTCTTTTTGTGTCGCACGTAGCTCAAAAAGTAATTGACCTAGAGTCATGAAACCTTACAAGAATGATGCTCAGCATGTGCAGTTGTGCACCCGGGTATTTTCGTGTGGATATATTTAGTATTTTTAGAGTTATTTCCCTTGACTTAGTAAAAATTTGCAATTTTCAACTTGTGTTGCACGTAGCTAAAACGTATTTGACCTAGAGTTATAAAACCTTACAAGAATGTTGCTCAGCATGTGAAATTGTGCACCTGGGTATTTTTGTGTGGATATTTTAAGAATTTTTAAAGTTATTGCCCTTGAGTTAGTAAATACTTCCAATTTTTAATTTGTGTCGCACGTAACTAAAAAAATATTTGACCTAGAGTCATGAAACCTTACAATAATGTTGCTCAGCATGTGAAGTTGTGCACCTGGGTATTTTCGTGTGGATATTTTTAGTATTTTTAGAGTTATTGCCCTTGACTTAGTAAAAAATTCCAATTTTCAACTTGTGTCGCACGTTACTAAAAAGTATTTGACCTGAGTATATTTCATGACGAAACCTTACAAGAATGATGCTCAGCATATGCAGTTGTGCACCTGGGTATTTTTGTGTGGACATTTTAAGTATTTTTAAAGTTATTGCCCTTGAATTAGTAAAATTTCCAATTTTCCATTTGTGTTGCACGTAACTAAAAAATTATTTGACCTAGAGTCATGAAACCTTACAAGAATGTTGCTCAGCATGTGAAGTTGTGCACCTGGGTATTTTCGGGGAAATATTTTTAGTATTTTTAGAGTTATTGCCCTTGACTTAGTAAAAAAATTCGAATTTTCAACTTGTGTCGCACGTTACTAAAAAGTAATTGACCTAGAGTCATGAAACCTTACAAGAATGATGCTCAGCATGTGCAGTTGTGCACCCGGGTATTTTCATGTGGATATTTTAGTTTTTTTGATGTTATTGCCCTTGACTTAGTAAAAATTTGCAATGTTCAACTTAGGTCGCACGTAAATCAAAATATTTGTGACCTAGAGTCATGAAACCTTATAGGAATGTTGATTAGCATGTGAAGTTGTGCACCTGGGTATTTTTGTCTGGATATATGTTTAGTATTTTTAGAGTTATTGCCCCTTGAATTAGTAGAAATTTCCAATTTTTAACTTGTGTCGCACGTAGAGTCATGAAACCTTATAGGAATGCTGCTCAGCATGTGAAGTTGTGCACCTGTGTATTTTCGTGTGGATATTTTTAGTATTTGTAGAGTTATTGCCCTTGACTTAGTAAAAATTTACAATATTCAACTTGTGTTGCTCGTAACTCAAAAAGTGTTTGACCTGTAGGCCTGAAAGATTACAAGAATGTTGGTCAGCATGTGTACTTATGCACCTTGGGGTTTTCTTGTGGATTCATTCAGTAATTGTAGTATTTTCCTTTAATTTAATAAAAGATTTTTAGTTTTCAACTTGGGCAAATGTAGCCCAAAAAATTGACCTAAATACATAAGATTGACCAATCGGTAGAGTGTGGGGGCAGCCGTGTCCAATGGACACATTTCTAGTTTATAACACACTCGTGCCGCTGTTGTGACTCCATAAAGTGGTATTGTACGGCCCTCATATTTCACATGACATCAAAAACATATCGTGAAAACGTGCTAAATGTAAGCGTCCTAGATAGATGCTTCAATAAAAAGTTCGTTTGTACCGTAAACAGTTCATATTTTTGTATTGAACCTACACTATATATATAGTTAACTTTCATGTTAATTATAGTTTTTTATCATACACTCGTGACGCTAATGTGACTCCGTAAATGGTATTGTACGGCCGTGCATATATTTTGAGATGTCGCCAAAAACATATCGTAAAGACGTGCTAAATTTTACCAAACAAGTTATATATGTACTTACCATACTATTCAACAGTATGTTTTGATTATTGTTACATTTAAGAATTGTTGTACTATATTATATTCCAGGAATTATTGTTTTATAATGCACTGCCATAATGAGAAAATAATGAAAACACATATAAAAAAGGTCCTTTAACAGTTTGCATCGAGGTTTGAAATAAAATAATAATGAAAACAATAACAGAAAAACTTAAATGTAAAAAAATGATAATAGTGAATGATTATATTTTTGCATCAATCGCTTGAGTAACAGCAAGAGCTGCAAAGTGAAAACAGACTTTTAAATTTAGTATGACAATATTTTAACATTTATTTCTTACATGATACATGGAATGATATGACATGATACATGGGATATTTGATTTCCTGAAGAAGAAAAATGTATAAGTAAAATTAATTGCCCTTTCTTATTGCATTAAAAGAAAGTGAACGTTTTTTGTTTTTGTTTTTTTTTTTTCAAATTGCATCGTCCAGGCTTTCACAAATAGTCATTTAGTCATTTGAATTTTACTTTAATGTCTAAAATGTGTCTAAACAATTTTTGTGACATCAAGCTTGTGAAGCTGGTTTCGACAGGAATAGCTGTGAAGGCACGTGTAGTCAAGATTGTTAAGGTGGATACACAAAGTGTTATCATACTAATGAACATTGTAAAGATGGGTGAACCATTGATAATTAAAAAACGTGCTTCAAAAATAATTTAAGCAATTTGTTTAATTTTTATCGGATACTTATCCTGCATTCATATTCTGAATCAGCAGAAAGAGGCAAATGACCACCACTAGGACGTCACGAAGAAATTACGCCTTGTCTGTCGATTTGATGAGAAATCCCTACATTACTAATGGACATTGAAAAGATAGTTGTAAATCACGTGTGAACCACGTTGTATCTTTTGAGAATTCCATTGATAATTAAAATCAACGTGCTTTAAAAATTATTTAACTTTCTTTGCATTTTTATTATTTTATCGGATACTTATCCTGCATTATTTCTGAGTCAGCAGTAAGAGGCAAATGGCAACTAGACTTAATAACGCCTTGTCTGACGATTTAATATTACTGACCCGATGCTTTCCCTATTGAGCTAAAGAGAAAGACATGTAAGCATATGAATATTTCATTTTGTCACAATCATTTTTCAGATATTAAATATAATTAAAATTACCAAATATCAAATTTTTTATTTTACTTGGTTACTTATTTGTGAATTATAATTTCACAGTAAAACGTCAAAGGATATTGTTTCACTTTCCAATAAAGATAATTTTTCTTAACTGTTGAAATACCCCTTTATCTTTCCATATATTTATTTTCGCTTACAAATAATCTGTTACTAATTTAAACATATACTTGATTGTAGCAAAACGAAGTTGAAATTAATTTATCACTATTGTGTGACCAAGGTAATATTTCGTTTCAATATTTATGAGATTTATCTTCCAGTTCATATTGTATAAGTTGGGTTTGGTTTATATAATGTACTGGTATAAACTTCACTCCTGCGCGGCCTTAAATTTACTGATATACTAATATATACACGGAAATTAATATCGCAAATTCTAATCAATTAAAGCATTCTAAACGTTATTTAAATATTTTAAGATATATTTATCAACTTAATTAAATATATTTGACTCTTATAGCGCAATGTGTGTGTGCACTGCAAGGTTATTTCTTCATCACTTACAAAACGTACATAACTTTATTGTCTGAAACCCGGTTGTAGCATATTGAAGTGAATATTCAGTTAAATTAAAAATCGTTCTGTTCCTTTGCTTATTGTAAAGTATGGGAATTGTAAAGAAAAGAACTATTTAAAAAAATAATCATACCGACAGGATTTCGCCAAGAAAACCTTAGTTATTCTCTAAGAGTCTTTGAACACTTTTATTGCTAGGTGATAAGATATTTTTCAATCCAAATTCAAATACAATAAATTTTACAAATTATACACACAAAAAATTAACAGCATAATGCATCGATTTGCACTTTTTTATTAAAAAAGTCCATAACCTAATTTACAAAGTCTTATTCCAATTCAGTCTAAATTGCTTCTTTTTAAAAATTACATAAGCCGAGTTAAATACATCTAAACTTTATACAATTTTTCTTCTAATCACTTAAATCTATACAACAGCAATGTTGTATTTGTTCGTAAAGTCTGCATTAAAGTGTATGAAGCTATTCTCTTTTGCAATAACTATTGTTTGAATAAAAGTAAAATTCCAAAATGCTTATATGAAGGGAGGATGGATGAAGTAAGCTTAAATCGCTTGGCGCATACATGCAGTCATTGCTATACGGATAAACCCGCACTTGAAATAGCTGAAAATATTTGGTTTCAGTTGACGTACCGTATGTATGTGTGTTAAATGATTGAGACATTCAATGTTAAAACTCTTTTCGGAATCGACCATAATTCTTTTGATCCAAAGCTGTAAAAGTTTAAAAAAAATATTCATAAGATCGTAATGTTTCGAGCCAGGCATAAGGAAAAAATTAACAAAATTTATTTCATAAAATTTCCAATATTTTGAATAAGTCCAATTCTGGTTTATGTTCTTTTTAATTCTTTTTAATTTGAGCATTTATGATTTTGATAATCAACACAGTCAACTCCAGAAATAATTGAAATGTAAATCTGTAATTTCAGTATTTATGAGTGTCACCAAAGATCACCAAAGGTCACCAAATATAGCCTTATAAGTGTGCTACACCATTTTTTCAGAATATTTTATCAGGCAACAACACTCAAGACTTTTCAGTGCTATTTTTATAACTTTCTTTAAGTGTCCATAATGCTCAAATGTACATATAACTAGCAAACAATGAAACAGCACATTAAATACAAAGCAAGAACATAATGCATAATTATGCTGCGCACATAAAATTATTCATAACATTATGAGTGAATCTATCAAAACAATTTGCAAACCCGTATTTGAAAGTTATAAGTGTGAAGGATAATGACAAGCAAAATATCTTTTTCGGTGAAACATATTGCTATAACCTCTTGATAAGAATTTATTCTGCACTGTTAATTGTAATATATATTAGAGTTTACAATGTAAATGCTTTTGCAAACATTTGACAAATACAGTCTTATTTATTATACAGCTTGCAATTTTGGCCATTATGGTAAGAACTGTATTAAGAAGTGCAGTGACCATTGTAAACACGGGAATACATACTGCAACACGGTTGACGGAAACTGCACACATGGATGCATGGATGGGTGGAAGGCACCATTGTGTGACCAAGGTAATATTTCGTTTCAATATTTATGAGATTTATATTCCAGTTCAGATGGGTTTGAATTATTTATATTTACTGGTTTAAAACTGCACGCTAGCAGGGGCTTAAATTCACTGATATACTTATATACACACGGAAATAATTATCACAAATTCTGATCAATTAAAACATTTTAATCGTTATTCAAATATTTTAGATATATTGATAATCATAATTTATTTGACTCTAACAAGCGCATTGTGTGCGCAGTGCCATGCTATTTCTTCATCACTTACAAAAGCAACATCACATGCATGTTAGAAACCCAGTTATAACATACTGTAGTGAATATTCAGTTTTCTAAAAAAAATCGTTCTGTTCCTTTGCTAATTGTAAAAAAATGGTAATTGCCAATTCAATGACAAAGCCTGATTGACATGCATAATACGGATATATTGATATATCTGTGAGGGGCCAATGTAAAGAATATTGGTCAAAAACCATCAGCATTCTGCTGTTCATTTAAAAACACAGGTGACAGATAATATAAGGAAGACTATCGAACCTGTCCTCATCTTCATTGTTCTTGGAGACCACAAACAACAAAATGTAAAGAAGATACAGCGGAGCTAAAGATTAAAATATATTTCACAGAGTAAACACTAGCTGCACTATGGTGACGGTCCGTCGTAATGTTGTATTGTCACCATCGTACTGTCGTAGTGTCATCATTGTATTGTCATCATCGTACTGTCATAGTGTCACCATTGTATTGTCACCATCGTACTGTCGTAGTGTCACCATTGTATTGTCACCATCGTATTGTCGTAGTGACACCATTGTACTGTCGTATTGTCACCATCGTGCTGTCGCACTGTCGGAATCGTATTAATGTACTGTCACCATCGAACTGTGGTAGCGTCACGATCGTACTGTCGTACTGTCACCCTCGAACTGTCGTATTGACACCGTCGTACTATTGCCTTCATGTCTGGCAAACATTTCCTTCAAATGGCTTGCAAAGCTACGAACTTAAACCAACTTATACCGGCGTTTCATAAAAATATCTTTATTCTTCAAACAATTAAGATCAGCTATCAAGAAAATCGAAAGTTAACAGAATCAAAATCTATATACATAAATAAAGAGCTTAAAGATAAAAATGTACACCTGTGTCGTCATAATTTGTATTTCAACAAATAGGCCTAATCTAGAAATTTTGTATTTGACTGACTTGTGAAATATAGTATTTTCTCAAAAGACCTGGATAATTTTTATCAACTACAAATTTAAACTACTCTCAATAACACAAGAATTTACGTGTATGTCAAGCTATTGTCAAAATGTGAATTTATGGCACAGTAAACGTTTTCTTCTATGTTTTTATTTAATTATGCTTTACAAGAAGGCGGCAGTACGATAGGGTCAGTACAATAGTACGATGCTGATAATACAACAATACGTTCGATTGTGACAGTTCAACAGTACGATGGTAACAGTACGACAGTAGGATGGTGACAGTACAGTACGATGGACTGTTACCATTGTACTGTCGTGTATCTTAATCGTACTGTCGTATTGTCACTATCGTACTACCGTACTGTCAGCATCGTACTGTCGTACTGTCACAACGTACTGACGTACAGTCACCATCGTACTCACCTGTTCGCGTTTTTCGTTCTTAGACAAAACGCGCTGTACCTAACGGAACACCGAAGCCTCACATTAACTCAGGGTTCGTTTTACACGGCCCAAGCACAAATTATAAAATGAACACATACATGTAAGACATTCTGTAGCTTAAACTCTTTTAATTAAAATATAATATAGATCTAATTGTTTAAATATACATAAAATAGAGAAAATAAGAATCCCTAAAGAAAGTCCAACACAACATAATTGAAAAAGTTACAGGTCCCGTTCATGGACGGTACTGTAAAGTGCAAACTACCGTCCACGTCCCCTAGCACCGGCTTAAGCAGAATTCAACATTTAAACATGAAATGGTAAAAATTTATTTTAGAAACATCCGCCGATGTGTTCTTACGGCGGTTATCATGGATGCCTAAAGTCTATAATAAAGCTGGCCAGATTCAGTAAACAAGTACCAGGTTTGGTACAATATAATCAATGAGATACCAGATCTGGTAGTTACCAGATTGGGTACTATACCAGATTGGGTATTATACCAGATTTGGTATGAACCATTCTGGAACAACAGTTCTCTACACTGGCAATGTAAATATAACATGTTAACAATACCAACAAGTGAAATTCACCTGCATCAGATCCATTTTAGGTCACTTATTCATCTACATTTGTCAACTCAAAAGTCAGACGACCTGATATAAGATGGATGGCAACGATATGCTAACGCGCATTATTTATAGTACCCTGTGACGTCATCACATCAATATTCAAAATGGCCGACCAGTGGCAATTTCAGAAATATTAAGCAAGATTACATGAAAATAAATTAATGTCAGCATTTCAGAATAGATAATAAACATTTATATATACAAATGGCATCTAAAAATCATAATAATATAAGAAAAAAGCAGTTAAATTGATAGTAATCATCAAAACAATGCAACGTTACGTACTCACAAATATTCGTAACCAAAGTCGGAAAATGAATAAATGTTTCAGCGCATTGATCATACAGCCTGAGCATCACAATACCATATATATGCTCAATTCTAGGATTATCTTTTTCCAGAAAATTTTATCAGGCAACAAACACTCAAGACGTTTCAGTGTTATTTTAAAACTTTCATTAAGTGTCCACAATGCTCCAGAATCTTCTAAAGGTACATATAACTAGCAAACAATGAAACAGCACCTTAAATACAAAACAAGAAAATTATGCATTAATATGCTGCGCACATAATAGTATTCATAACATTATGAGTGAATCTATCAAAACAATTTGCAAACCAGTATTTGAAAGTTATAAATGTGAAGGATAATGAAAAGCAAAATATCTTTTTGAAGGAAACATATTATCATATTTTGTTATAATACACATATCATGAACAATGTGTGGTTTTTGTATTGAAAGTACATTAACCCTTTAACAGCCCTATAGAACAATATGATGTAATGTTTGTATGTTTTAAGTGAAAGACACGACTTTGACAAAAGAGTTTCACTAATGGTTATTAATCTATTTATTAATCACACTTGTTCACATCAATGCATTTTTAATCAGCAGTATAGGGATTATTAGTTGAATCCATATTTCAAAGGGAAAATGTAGCAATTCTCTTTGTTATTGATGAATATCTATAAATCGGATATCTCAGTCATGTTGTGCTGCTGGATATACAAGACCAAAGTGTGTTAACATTTAAATCAATAGTAAATTTTGCTATAACCTCTAGATGAGAATTTATTCTGTTAATTATAATATATATTAGAGTTTTACACTGTATTTGCTTTTGCAAACATTTGACAAATACAATCTTATTTATTATACAGCTTGCAATTTTGGCCATTATGGTAAGAACTGTATTAAGAAGTGCAGTGACCATTGTAAACACGGGAATACATACTGCAACACGGTTAACGGAAACTGCACATATGGATGCATGGATGGGTGGAAGGCACCATTGTGTGACCAAGGTAATATTTCGTTTCAATATTTATGAGATTTATATTCCAGTTCATATTGTCTAGGTGCAGATGGGTTTGGTTGGTTTATTTATATATACTGGTTTAAAACTGCACGCCAGCAGGGGCTTAAATTCACTGATATACATGTACTAATATACACTAGGAAATAAATATCGCAAATTATGATCAATTAAAACATTTTAATCTACATTTAAATAGTGTTAGATATATTTATAACTTAATTTATTTGACTTTAATAGCACAATGTGTGTGCAGTGCACGGTTATTTCTTCATCACTTACAAAACCTACACCACTTGCATGTTAGAAACTCAGTTATAACATACTGTAGTAAATATCCAGTTTATTTAAAGATCCTGTAGCTTAATTTTTTCATGTTTTTTTTCCATAAATATGATGCTCAAATTAAGATTTGTCAATATTGTAAGTTCAAATAAGTATTATTTATAAAGATATTACCTAATTTAACATTTCATGTAAAAAAGGGACGTTATTAGAAATTTATTTTCTACAAATTATAAGTCAAATTTTCCAATCAGAAATAAATGCATGTAATTTATTAATTAAATATAATGTGCACAAATATTTGCAGTACACATTTTACATATTCTTTGATGTTTTATTTGCATAATTAAATACATATATAATTTTTTGCAAGTGCTGTATACACACAGTAACAATATCAATCACAGAACATACAGGATCTTTAAAAATCGTTCTGTTCCTATGTGGTAATTGCCAATCCAATAACAATGCCTGATTGACATGCATAATAAGGATATATCGATATGTCTGTGTGGGGCCATTGTAAAAAATATTGGTCAAAAACCATGGGCACTCAGCTCTTCATTTAAAAATACCAGGTAACAGAAAATATTACGAAGACTTTCGAGCCTGTCCTCATCGTCATTGTTCTTGAAGACCACAAACAGCAAAATGCAATGAAGATACAGCTCAGCTAAAGATTCAAATATATTTCACAGAGTAAACACTAGCTGCACAGTGTTAAGGGTCCTTTGTACTGTCGTATTGTCACCATTGACTGTCGTACTGTCATAACGTACTGACGTACAGTCATCATCGTACTGTCATATTCGCGTCTTCCTTTCTCAGAGAAAACGCACTGGCCCTAACGGAACACCGTAGTGGAAACAGAAACTTTGATCCTTCTTGAGATTGTGAAATGGTCTGTAAACCAGGTTGAATAACACCACGTTGTACCGGGGGATGTAATAGTTTGATAAAAAGAATTAATGTATTTTAAAGCGAAATTATTTCATGGCGGGCATTTTGTTAAATATTTAACTCTAGTTTTTTACATGCACATGCAATGTTACCTCAGACTTACAGATTCTGATTAGGTGCTGATTAGTTTTACACAAACACGATAAATGATTGTCAATACAGAGGATCGATTTGCACCTTTTCATTAAAGATTAGGTTCACAAGCTACAAATTCTAAGTCCAATCAAGTCCATACTATTTCTTTTTCATATGATATAAACTGAGTTGCATAAAACCTTTACAGTACATAAAAAGTGTGGCTTTGACACCTTTAGTATTCATAATCTTAAGAGACAATCAGTCAAAACAATAAAATTACCCAAATTTAAAAAAAAAAAATTGAAGTATAATGGGAAGCCCATATATATTTTTTTGAAACTTTGATTTATATTTTGTTACCATACACATGGCATGAACAATGAGTAGTATTTAAATTGAAGGTACATTTACCCTACATTTTAACTAAAACAATTGTGCTGTTTAATAATAAAATCAAACTTTTTAGCAAGGGGATTGATTGCACAAATCATCCTTGTTCAAATCAATGCATTATATATGGTGTAAGCAGCTGTAGGAGATAATTAGTAACAATTTTTTTTTTGATGGAATACTATAAAAAGGATATTTCTGTCCGGTTGTGCTGCTATAACATCAGGACCAACGTGTGAATTTAAAAACATTAATATCGATTGTGAATTGTTTTAATAGCCTTTAAATCATACTGTATAGTTAACTAGTTAACTATCATGTTAATTATAGGTTTTGTAGCTCACCTGAGCAAGCTCAGGGTGAGCTTTTAGGATCGTTGAATGTCCGTCGTACGTCGTTCGTTGTCCGTCCACAATTGTACGTTAACATTGGTCACATTTCTGCCTCAATCATCATCAAACTTTGACAGGATGTTTGTCTAGGTAATTACTCGGGTGAGTTTTAACATTGGTCATCTCGGATGAAAAAGAAGGAGCTAAAAAAAGAAAATCTCTTTAAGACTCAAGCGGCTACTGTTTTGGTCCATATATCTTGGAAATTTGTCTGAAAGTTTCTTTTGATGATTTCTATGTCAAATTCGAATATGGCTCACCTGGGGTCAAAAACAATATGGGAAAATCTTGTAAACATTCTAGTGATAACATTTTTGAAACAGTTGTCATTAAACTTGATCAGGATGCTTGTCTAACTAATTGCTCGGATGAGTTCGATGGGTCAGGTGAGCGATCTAGGGCCATCTTGGCCCTCTTGTATAACACACTCGTGCCTCATTTGTGATTCCGTAAAATGTTATTGTACGGCCATGCATATATTTTGACATGACGTCAAAAACATATCGTACAGACGTGCTTAATGTTAACGACCAATAAAAAGTACTTTTTACCGTAAACGATTAATATTTCTTAACTTTTGATAATACAATATTTTTTGGTGTAGCTTTTTTCTAAATTAAATGAACTCATTGAATAAGATGGTACTATGCTCGCCTACTAATTTTTTTCAATCCGTACAATAAATTCAGTATTAAACCTACACTAATTCAATATACTCTATATACCAAATATGTTCTAGCGAACAGAATACTATCATATTTATTATTCAGTTTGTGATAATGGTTATTATGGTCAAAACTGTACTCAAAGATGCAGCTACCATTGTAATCATGGGAATACATACTGCAACGCAGTATATGGAACTTGCACAAATGGATGCGCACGTGGATGGAAGGAACCATACTGTAAAAGTAATAATTTGTAGATTTCTTTTCAAGTCATGTTTTAAAGTCAAATTGTTTTAGTTTAACTTAATCATTATTGTCATAGGATGCAAAAATACGTGAACCCTTTCTGGTATGATTGAGATTTTGTTTATTATTTTAGCTGTTGAAAAACAAGTTAAATTTGTTATTTCATTTATGTGTTTCATTTAAGAATTGTTATACTATATTTTATACCAAACGATATTGTTTTATAGCACTATTATTATGAGAAAATAATGAAAAATAAAAAGGTCCCGAAACAGTTTGCATCGATGTTTGAATTAAAATAATAATGAAAACAGTAACAGAAAAACTTATTTTGGGATTTTTTTTTATCTTGACATAAATGTAAAATAAATTATAATAGTGAATGTTTTTATTTTTTGCATGAGTAACAGCAATAGCTGTGAAGTGAAGGCAGGCTTTAAAATTTAGTATGACAATATTTAAACATCAATTTCTTACATGATACATGGAATTAATATTTGATTTCCGAAGTAAAAAATATATTAGTAAAACTAATTGCCCTTTCTCATTCAATTAAAAGTAAGAAAACCTTAAGTTTTGTCAATTTGGATTGTCCAGTCTTTCACAAATAGTCATTTGAATTTTACTTAAATACCTGAAATGTGTTAAAACAATATTTTGTTAACTCAAGACTGCGAAGCTGGTTTCGACAGGAACAGCTGTGAAGGCACGTGTAGTCAACATTGTGAAGGTGAAAACACAAAGTGTAATCATACTAATGGACATTTTAAATATGGTTGTAAACCAGGTTGGATTCAGCCACGTTGTATCAAATGCAAATTCCAATGATGATTAAGATTAACGTACTTTAAAGATAATTTCCTTTCTAAGCATGTTTTTTAAATTTTGTCGAATACTTATCCTGCATTATTTCTGAATCAGCAATTACAGGCAAATGACCACTAGACTCAATGTCAATAAGAAATACACCTTGTCTGACGATTTAACGAAAAATCCTTACATTTGTTACCCGATGCTTTCCCTATTGAGCTAAACGAGCAGACATGTCAGAATTTAATTTTGTCACGATCATTTTTTCGGATATAAAATATAAGTAAAATTACCAAATGTCAAATTTATGATTTAACTAGGTTACTTATTTATGAATCATACTTTATAATTTCACAGTAAAAAGTAAAGGATATTGTTTCACCTTCCAGTGAAGAGAATTTTTCTTGACTGTTGAAATTCCCTTTTATCTTTCTATATTTTTATATTTATTTTCGATTACAAAAAATCTGTTATAAATTTAAACAAAATAAAGACCTATTTGTAGCAAAACGAAGTTGAAATTAATTTATTATTTAAATTAAAATCATTAATATAGTGAATTAGACATAGCATGAGTTCATTGAATTCACAGGATCACCAAATTTTGGTAGATTGATAACAGTCCTATAATGTCACTTCATATATCCACATGCAAAACTGCTCTTGAAGACATTTTGGGCATATTAATATATTCAACGAGCAGCAACTATTATGATCTGTGTAGGACCACTGACAATCATCTGCAAGAAATTTTAATAACCCGGCGTTCGTAGGACAGTCTTTTAAAAACAATCTATGTTTTTCAATTTTTGGTCGTTTCAAGAAACATTAGTTATTCTCTTAGAGTGTCTGAACAATTTAATGACTAAGTATAGGCTTTTGAGACTTGTCCATGCTATTTTACAACTTCCTTAAAGTGTGTTCAATGCTCCAGAATCTAATTCATGTAAATATAATTATCAATTGATAAAACAGGATTCCAAAGACCATTCTACACAAATAAGCTGCATACATAACAGTATTAATTACATTATGAGTAAATATATCAGAACAATTTGCAAACCTGTATTTAAAAATTCGTTATGTGAAAGAAGATGACAAGCAAAATATCTTATTAGCGGAACCTTTGATTTATACATTGTTATTATACATATAGCATGAACAATAAGTGTGGTGTTTGTATTAAAATAACAATTACCCTAAAACGTCCTTAAAAACAAAAGTAATAACTGTTTATGTTTTAAGATAAAACATAACATTTAACAAAATAGTTGCGCTAATGGTTATTAATCACATTTGTTCACATCATGCATTTTAATCAGCAGTATAGGAACTATAAGTGGGATCCATGTTTTAAATGGAAAATTAGCAATTAAATTTGTTATTGATGATATATATATATATATATATATATATATATATATATATATATATATATATAGATAGGAAATCCGAGGCAGGTTGTGCTGCTGAACAGACAAGACCTGTAACTTCAAGCGTGTGAATGTTTAAGTCGATTGTAAATTATTGTTATAACTCTTGTTGAGATTTTGTTGTGTGGTTAATTATAATGATTATTATAGATTATGCTGCATTTGCTCTTTTATCAATCATTTGACAAATACAATCTCATTTGATTATACAGCTTGTGATCGTGGTTATTTTGGTCAGAACTGTAAGAAGTGCAGTGACCATTGTAAAAACGGGAATGAATACTGTAACAAGGTTAATGGAAAATGCACACATGGATGCATGGATGGATGGAAGGCACCATTGTGTGAAAAAGGTAATATTTCGTTTCAATATTTATGAGAGTTATCTTCCAGTTCATATTGTCTAAGTTCAGATGGGTTTGGTTTATTAATATATAAACTGGTTTAAATCTGCACTAAAATTCAATGATATACTAATATACACACGTAAATTAATATCGCATATTCTGATCAATTAAAACATTTTAATCGTTATTTAAATATTTTTAGATATATTCAGAAACTTAATTCATTTGACTTTTTTAGCACAATGTGTGTACAGTGCACGGTTATTTCTTCATCACATACATGGACTACATCACATGCATGTTAGAAACCCAGTTATAACATAATGAAATAAATATTCAGTTTTCTAAAAAAAATCGTTCTGTTCCTTTGCTAATTGTAAAAAAGTATGGTAATTGCCAATTCAATTACAAAGCCTGATTGACATGCATAATACGGACATAGTGATATGTCTGGTCTGTGAGGGGCCAATGTAAAAAATATTGGTCAAAAACAATCGACATCCATCTGTTCATTTAAAAAAAAGGGAACAGATAATATAAGGAAGACTATCGAACTCGTCCTCATCGTCTTTGTTCTTGAAGACCAGAAAAATGCAACAAAGATACGACTCAGCAAATATAATGAAATATATTTCACAGAGTGAACACTAGCTGCAATATTTTCACGAGCGGCGTTCTTAATTTTACATGCAAAACAAACACAATTTCAAATTTTTACATGGTATTTAGTAGTTTTGTGTCATTATGTTAATGTATGGAAGGCACCTGAGGTCTTCCTCCAATAAAGCCGGATAGTCGCCACATGCCCTTAACTGTGTTTTTGCGACGTAAACCCCAACAAAATATATTATTTGACCGAATATTTTTACGTAACGTCATGCGATTTTCTTCATGACGTCATCAAAGATGACATCACAATTTTCAAATTGAAAACATTTGTAATGTTTCTTGAATTTGGTTTCACATTTTAACATGTGGATACATCTATTTGTTTCTCGTAATCATTCATATGTTCCTTAAGACGATATGCGTTTCTTCACAATTGTCCTTCTATTTATGACACGTGCTTGTCATCCGCATTAACAAATAGTCCGGCAACTGTGAAAATTAAACTAAATAACTTAACTTTAAAATAGTTAAAATATGTTTTCATTGTCTAATGAAAAAGCATGTAATAAATTTAAATGTGTAAAATATGCCATTGTAATATCTTGATGAATTTAGCCTGTGATGCTGGTTTTTATGGTCGAAACTGTGGAGAAACGTGTAGTGAACATTGTGCGGGTGGAAGCGGAAACTGTAATACTACTACTGGATATTGCGAAATGGGTTGTCAGTCAGGTTGGACTGGACTACGTTGTGTCAATGGTAAATTTGATTGATTGATTAATAGAATGAGCGTACTTTAATTAGCGTACTTAAAATGATTTATCTTTTCTTTTTTTATGAGCATTTTGTTTAATATTTTACTATACTTTTTTACGTGACCATACAATGTAAGGTCAGCTTTATACAATTAATATAACAGCATTCAAAGGTTTATATAAAGTATCAAATATGTTATCTTGTTACGGCCATTTTATTCATTGTGCTTGATAAAACATAAAGATGGATGGAAAACACCTGTAATGCTACATAGCAAAACTATATCGTGAATGTAAAAAATGATTTTAAGGAAAGTAAATATATATACAATTCAAGAAGTAGTTTACATGTTATATGCAGTAAATGGCTGATTTTGCGGTATTTATCACGATACTCTTACTGCTTGCGTAGTTTAATGGCTGTTAAAAGCATATTCCGACATATTTTTGTAAATCTTCGTAGAATGAATGTGCAGTTTGCAATGTGTAACTTTCTGTCATTGTTTTTTAGAAATGTTTACTCTTTTAATACATTTTATTTTTTATGAAATTAGCAAGTATCTGGAGACATGCTGATTAAAAGTATGATTAAATGCCGAAAAAAGGAAAACAACAAAACAACTATTCGCTTTCTTTCCGCTTATTAAAAATTAGTTTGCATGAAAAAGACACCAGACTTTGTCGAAGAAAAAAATGAAGAAAATTCATTTTTCTTTTAAAGATTGCTACTTTTAACAATTTGTACTGCATTTAAGTACAAAGGTAATAATGGAAAAAAAAACTAGTGCTATGAAGTTTTCTTAATTTGTGCATGATAAAAAATTAAAACGTTAACAAAATTAAATGGGATAAAATGGAAGTCACCATCCAATTTTCTGAATAACCTACCGCTGTTAATGAGTTTCTTCTTTTTTGTTCTTGTAGTTCTTGTTGTTTTGTCTGTCTGTCATATGTCATTGTTAGACCAATAAGAGGATAATACCGTTTTCTTATCTGAAGACAGAATTACCGTTTAATGGTTTTGTATTGTTTTATACCTAATAGAATGTCCTCCTAGAAAGTTCGGTGCAGGATGTAAAGAGGATTGTGCTTCCACTTGCAAATATGGTTTTTGTGATCATGTCAGCGGCGATTGTCATGATGGATGCAAGCCGGGTTATCAAGGAAATAAGTGTGAAAGAAGTGAGTTTTTATATATACGATTTCAATTTAGTAGTTTCTTTATAGACGACAATCTTTGATATATTGATTAGAGAAGTATGTTTAAATTTCTATTTAGACGAATCAAGAAAAGGATTGTTAAAATTGTCAAGACATGGCGGAGTGTTTAATAAGTCGGACTGATAATTTAATGACCATTAGCCTCATGGTTAACAACCCGTCAGAGGCAAGCCCTTGTTTCCTTGAGCAAGACACTTTACATGGCTCAGTACTGGTTGGTTCGAGGTAGGTCTATAAGCTTATGGTTTCCTACACAATCGAACTAAAATCTAGAATCTTCTAAAATATATTACTTTCTTATGTCTTTAAACTGATCATTTAGTTACATAATAGTCGTTATTTATTTGCAAATCTGAAAAAAAATATCCATTGTAATTATTTCAACAATTGATCAATTGTTTTCAAAATTGACAAATTATTCTTTATTTCAAATTAAACAAAGGAAATCAAGGTGAGACAATGGGCATTGAGAGCAGAATGATTTTGTACCATACACTTCTTTATCAAAAAAAAGTTGACAAACATTTCTGCTGATTTAGCAAATATGTTTAAAATTCTTAATTAATTTTTGCTTGATAGAATGTACACTATGAAAATATTCGGTCATTCCGTGAAATCAATAAAACTTTTACACATTTATCAAAGAAAAAACTTTTATTTCTTACACGGTGATCATCCATTAGATGATTTATGTTTTTTATGTATCTTAGTTTGGGGACCTTTCTGTTGAAAAAGTGTCAGAGTTAAATCGTATACATAAAAATGCACAGTGCGGTAACTGGAGTGGTTTATAGAAATATATCAGTGATGTAAAACTGGTAATTTCACTGTTTGAAACAGTGAAATTACCACTTTGATAATTTCACTGTTTTGAATTTAAGCCCATTACGTTGTTTCAGTGAAATACCAGCGTGCACAGTACTGGGTACCAACATAATGACGTGACGTCGTAAATGACGTCACGTTGTGTTATTATTTGGCGCGCTTTTCATTCAGTATTAGTTTAAATGTCTTTTTAAAACGTTTATTTGCATATAATAAAAAGAAAATTTGTTTAGTTTAGTGAAAGATGGAAATATATTTCACCTTGTGAACACTAAAAGTTCATATTTCACTCGTGGCTGCGCCACTCGTGAAATATACCTTTTGGTGCTCACTCGGTGAAATATATTCCGATCTTACACTGAACTAAACAAATATCCTCTATATAATGTAATTTATTCTCCGCCTAGGCACATCAGAAACAACAATTAGCTTCTATCAAAAATTAATTACAGCGGAGATAATCATTTCTTCTGATACTAACAGATATTTGACGCGAAATGTGAATCAGCGTAACATATTATATTTTTTAGAATGTCGTGTTGGAAAGTTTGGCGAAGAATGTAAGAAGAATTGTCCTTCTAATTGTAACAATAATATGTGTGATCATGTGACTGGTAATTGTACAAACGGATGCAAGCCTGGCTATAAAGGAAATACGTGTGGAGAAAGTACGTATATGTCGAGATAGTTTAAAATGTATTATATGCTGATTAATTTATTTATTTTATTTTTTTATTTATTTTTTTCTTCTTTCTTTAAATATTATTTTTAGTCATTGTTGAATTTTAAAACGTTAAATGTCTAAGGCATTAGAATCTACATTGCCTATATTTTTATTTCATTTATTATACAGTCAACTATCGTTATCTCGACATCGCTTTTCTCGATATTTCGTTATCTCGATCAAATTCTGAAAGTCCCGTTTTTTCCCCTTCTTTATCTATATTGAATATATTTCTTTATCTCGATATTTTTATTTCGATTTTTTCAGTATCTCGATGTGATATTTCAGTCCCAATAGTTATTTTCACACTATAATCCTTTGTTTATCTCGACAAATAATTGTTCGTCTGCGCCCTCCCGCAGAGGTGTGAAAAACACAAAGCGGACGTTTATCGCTCAAAGCGCGTGTCATAATAATTAATGATGATATGTTTGTAACAAGTCAAGGTGTTTTGAAAGTATTGTTTATCTAATTTGCGTGTTGATTGACTTATGTCGAAAATGAGTGAATTTTCCGTTATGTATAAAACATACGAACACTGTATTTTGAAAAGTGATTAAAATGTGTTTAATACTGTGTGCTATCATTAGAATAAACTTTACTGCAAGTGATATCAGTTTGTAAATTTGTTATCGAATAATCGGTAAATTAAATAAACGTGCTAACTATTCATAAATTGTGTGCTTTTATAAATGTGCTATTACTCTCACAAAATGATTGCTATGAAATGTGTTCATGTAATTTATATGTGTTATTATGCAATGTTAAAGTACTAAATAAATAAATAAATAAATAAAGTTAGAAAACAACGTTTTTGTTTTAGTGGTGTATAACTGAGTAAACCTCACTATGTGTTAATCACATAGCACCTAAATGCTGTATTTCCGCTGGTAAACATCCGTTAAATTATGTAACAAATTGTTATTTTTTATTATAAGGATTGACACAAGATTATGAAACATCGTACTTATTTTACTTATAAGGTATGCGCATGTCTTCTGTAAAAATTAGTTTTTTACATGTTCACACCCACATTCGTTTATCTCGACATTTCGTTATCTCGATATTTTTTTGACGGTCCCGAAGACTTCGAGATAACGAGAGTCGACTGGTATTTTAAATTTGCAAATGTTTCGATTAAACTTTCGATGTCATTGGAACATTTGAAATGAAATATTATTTACATTTATGCACACAGAATAAAACATTTTTAAGACAACCACGGAATTAAGACCATTCAACATTTAAGACAAACTTTAAAAAACCGGAATCTTTATGCCAATAGAAACATTATCAACAATTAAGACCTCTCCCCGCGTATCCGCGATATAGACCACCAATTTCAGTCCCAATTCTTTCTTTTATTTGTCCCAACTATTGAGACACTGGAAATACAGTCAATGCAAATCTTTACCACAAGTTTTTTGTTATGATCTGCTTGATTGCTCTGAAGCATTTTTTATAACAAGGTGTTAAAATTGTTTAATTGGAATGTGGTATAAATGCAAAGGTAGAATTTCAGATTGGTTTAATGATGATCTCTAGATTTTTTTATTTTGTGAAGACTTTAATTCTTATGTGAATTATGTACATCATTAACAACACGACAAATGATAATTTAAACTTAATAAAAAATTCTACAGAACTATGTTCTGCTTTCCATCACACTAAATAGTATAACATCTTTTTATATTAGAATTTAAAATGTATAATACATATTGTTTGAACATGTTCATACAAAATGACCAAAAGAGACGTTGATAATAAGATATGTTAGCCTTGACACTAAAATTGACAAATGGGACAACTCATAAATTAAGACAACTTTTGCTCAGTGCAGTTGGTGGTCTTAACTGCAAGGTTTTTGAGATATTAAGAGTCACCAATATTAATGATACTAATAAATAAAGTTATGAATTTGTTTCTGAACGTGTGATGACATCAGTACGCTGTTAATTGTTATGCTGCAGATTTAGAAATTATTTAAAATAAGCATTTAGAAAACTACATTTATAATTGTGTCTATAGAGTGCCTAGCTGAAACATATGGTGTAGGATGTAAGGAGAATTGTCCACTAAATTGCAAAACTGGTATTTGCAATCATGTCAACGGCGATTGTAGTGAAGGGTGCAATCCGGGTTATCGAGGAAGAAAGTGTGAAGAAGGTAAGCCACCTCATGGTATAGAATATAGTTATTTTAGGAGTGATCATAATGTATCAACTATAATTAACTTGAAAATTAAAGTTTAAACATTCGATGCAGTGTGTAATTGTTAACCTGTACATTATGACTCCGTCTGTTACTAATATCCTCTTTTTAGTTCGACTATTCGATAAGAATAAGTAGAGCTATTGTAGTCACCCGAGTGTCGGTGTAATCACTTATGTTAAAGTTTTTGTAATACCTCGAATATTTTCAAAGTCCATTGACATATGGCTTTGAAACTTTGCACACTTGTTTACCATCATAACCCCAACCTGTAGACAGGAGGAGGTAACTCTATTAAGCATTTTCACAGAATTTTGCCCTTATTTCGACTTGGAATTTACGTTAAAGTTTTTGTAATACCTCAAATATTTTCAAAGTCCACTGACATATGGCTTTTAAACTTTGCACACTTGTTGACCATCATGACCCCAACCTGTAGACAGGAGGAGGTAACTCTATTAAGCATTTTAACAGAATTATGCCCCTTTTGTCGACTTAGAGTTTTTCGTTAAAATTTTTGTTATACCTCAAATATTTTCAAAGTCCATTGACTTGTGGCTTTGAAACTTTGCACGCTTGTAAGCCATCTTGACCCAAACGTGTAGACAGGAGGAGGTAACTCTATTAAGCATTTTGACAGAATTATGCCCCTTTTAGCTCACCAGAGCCGAAGGCTCAGGGTGAGCTATTAGTATCAAAGGGGGATGCTCTGGCGCCCGTCGTCATGCGTCAACAATCGTCTTCTTCTCTGAAACCACTAGGCAAATTTACTTAAAATTGGTCTGTAGCATCCTTGTGACATTCACACTTGAATTTGCTCATGTCATTCCAATTGGCCCCTTTTAGGGGTCAGCAGAGCTAAAAATAGAAAAACCTTTAAACATCTTCTTCTACAGAACTAATGGATTGATGATCACCAAACTTTGTCTGTAGCATTCTTGGGTAGTCTTTTATCAAGTTTGCTCATATAAATTTGATTGGCCCCTTTTAAGGGCCGCTAAAGCTAAAAATAGAAAAACCTTTAAACGTCTTTTCTACAGAACTAATTGATGGATGATCACCAAACTTTGTCTGTAGCATTCTTAGGTAGTCTTTTATCAATTTTGATAATATTATTATGATTGGCCCCTTTTAGGGGTCTCTAGGACTAAAAATAGAAAAACCTTAAAACATCTTCTCCTACAGAGCTTATTGATGGATGATCACCAAACTTTGTCTGTAGCATTCTTGGTTAGTGTTTTATCAAGATTGCTCATATGAATTTGATTGACCCCTTTTAGGGGCCGCAAAAACTAAAAATAGAAATACCTTTAAATGTCTTTTTCTTTTAGGGGTCTCTATAGCTAAAAATTGAAATACCGTTAAATGTCTATTTCTAGAGAACTAATTGAAGCATGATCACCAAACTTTGTCTGTAGCATTCCTGGGTAGTCTTTTATCAAGTTTGCTCATATGAATTTGATTGGCCCCTTTTAGGGACCGCTTAAGCTAAGAATAGAAATACCTTTAAATGTCTATTTCTATAGAACTAATGGATGGATGATCACCAAACTTTGTCTGAAGCATTGTTGGTTAGACTTTTATCAAGTTTGCTCATATTATTTTGATTGGCTCCTTTTAGGGGCCACTAAAATTAAAAATAAATATACATTTAAACGACTATTGCTACAGAACTAATTGATGGATGATCACCAAACTTTGTCTATAGCATTATTGTGTAGTCTTTTATTAAGTTTGCTCATATTAATTTGATTAGCCCCTTTTAGGGGCCGCTAAAATTAAAAATAGAAATACGTTTAAACATCTTCTCCTACAGAACTAATTAATGGATGATCACCAAACTCTGTAGCATTTTTGGGGTAATCTTTATCAAGTTTGCTCATATTAATTTGATTGGCCCCTTTTTGGGGGCCGCTAAAGATAAAAATAGAAAACCTTTAAACATTTTCAGCTTTAGAACCAATTGATGGATAATCACCAAATATTGTCTGTAGCATTCTTGGGTAGTCTTTTATCAAGTTTGCTTATATTAATCTGATTAGCCCCTTTTAGGGGCCACTAAAGCTAAAAATAGAAAAAACCTTCGAACGTCATTTCCTACTGAAATAATTGATAGATGATCACCAAACTTTGTAGCATTCTTAGGTAATATTTTATCAAGTTTGCTCATATTAATTTGATTAGCCCCGTTTAAGCTAAAGCTTAAATACCCCAGGTCATGGCATTTCTTCAAATTATTGTTTGAACATATTCTATGCTCAAATTTGATATTAGAATATATTGACATACCAACACTGAAAAGCAGTTGTTTCTGGTGAGCGACTCATGGCCATCATGGCCCTCTTGTTTGACTTAGAATATTTGTTACAGTTTTTGTTATACCTCAAATATTTTCAAAGTCCATTGACATATGGCTTTGAAACTTTGCACACTTGTTAACCATCATAACCCCAACCTGTAGACGGGAGGAGGTAACTCTATTCAGCATTTTGACAGAAAAATGCCCCTTTCGTCGACTAAGAATTTTTCGTTAAAATTTTTGTAATACCTTGAATATTTTCAAAATCCATTGACATATGGCTTTGAAACTTTACACACTTTTTAACCATCTTGACCCAAAACGTGTAGACAGGCGGTGGTAACTGTATCTAGCATTTTGACAGAATTATGCCCCTTTTAAGACTTAGATTCTTTGTTAAAGTTTTTGTAATACCTCAAACATCTTTAAAGTCCATTGACATATGGCTTTGAAACTTTGCACATTTGTTCATCATTATGACACCAACCTGTAGACAGGCGGTGGTAACTGTATCTAGCATTTTGACAGAATTATACCCCTTTAAAGACTAAGAACTTTCGTTACAGTTTTTGTAATACCTTGAATATTTTCAAAATCCACTGACATATGGCTTTGAAACTTTGCACACTTGTTAACCATCTTGACCCGAACGTGTAGACAGGACGAGGTAACTGTATCTAGCATTTTGACAGAATTATGCCCCTTTTAAGACTTAGAATTTTTGTTTAAGGTTTTGTAATACCTCAAATATCTTCAAAGACCATTGACATATGGTTTTGAAACTTTGCACATTTGTTTACCATTATGACCCAAACCTGTAAACAGGACGAGGTACCTGTATCTAGCATTTTGACAGAATTATGCCATTTTCGTTAACCAATATTTTTGTTTAGCATTTTACTCTCTTGACTTGTTTGCATTTGTTGAATATTTGCATTTATTATAGAATTGACAGTCTTTTAATTTTAGTTTACAATTTTATCTGGTCTATTTAAACAATGTTTACTTGTTAATGATATTTAGAATGTAATAACGGTTACTATGGTGATAATTGCGCCAATCAATGCAATGCCCATTGTAAAGAGGGGGACACAATATGTAGACATACGGATGGAGTATGTTTGAATGGTTGCCAGGCAGGGTGGAATGGTAAAAAATGTGATTCACGTAAGTTAATGGAATTAACAAATGTAAATTTCATTTGTCTCTCATGATTTGTTTTTCTATTTTATATAAATCAAATAAACATCACTTCAAAATATCTCATTTTCATTAAATGAAAAAAATCTATCACTCATATGTAATTCAAAATCAAAACAACACCGTTTAAATCTATCTGTTTGTTTTATTATTTTATTGTTTTATATTTTAGTGTTGTTGTTTTTCTTCTGCATTTTCTTTCTTTAAACTTTTTTACATTGATTTTTCTATTATTTTTTTCGTTTTCACCCAAAGTTGAAATCGAAGTATTTATTTTTCAAGATATAAAATCTATTTATATCTTTATTTCATCGTCTTTTTATGATAAATCATCAGGTTGCATATGCGAGCAGGAATACGGAAACACACTTAAGACAGAAGAAAAACCATTTTTTGTCAATGTTATTTGGATGTACCCTCATATTTTATTCCTGAATAATGTTCGAATTCTGATGAGTTATCTAACATTTGTTTCGGTATTTAAGTGTTTCTGTTGATTCAAACAATTTTATTCTTCGTTTGTTTGTTTGTTTGTTTGTTTGTTTGTTTGTTTTATTGGGTTTCACGTCACACCGAAACAGTATAGGTCATCTGGCGACGTTCCAGTTTTACTGGCGGGGAAAGACCTCAGGTGCCTCTGGCACGAACTGGCACCTAAGTAGAACCACTTACGTTCCGTTAGCTAGCTGGATAGCTTTCTCACATAAAAGAATCCAAAGTCCCTGTCGGTATTCGAACCCAAAGCGTCGAGGGCCAATTGGTCCTTAACCACTCGGCCACTGACGCCCAAAAAACTTTATTTTTTACATTACGAAATATAATATTTTCTTTCATTATGTTATAGAATGTAGCTCTGGCAAGTTTGGTATTGGATGTAGCGAGAATTGTCCTTCAAATTGTAAACATGAAGTGTGTGGGTATGTTAATGGCGATTGTGATGAAGGGTGCAAGCTAGGTTTTCAAGGAAAGAAGTGTAAAGAAAGTAATTATGTTTCCGTTTTATTTTAGTCTGGTCCTTCGGGGTCATTAATTACAGTGCTTAAAGTGAATGAATGAACGTTGCTTAAGCGTGTTGTATATGGCATAAGATATGTTGCACTTTTCTTTAACACATAGGCCTATCAGTAAATGCAATTTTCTCATAGAAGGTTTTTTATTATTCAAGTGATACCCTTAAAAGTATTCTTAACATCTAATGTTTGATATCGATAAAGATAATAAAGTTTTAATGTCAATACAGTTGTGAATCTAAAATTGAAATTATTTTCAAACATATTTTGAAGCATAAATATGCAATACAATTGAATGTCGTACCTGGAGATTTCGATTGAAAAATATAACTCTTGCTTAAAGTGACATTATGCTAATATTTTTATTGTCAAGTTAAGCTGAAATGACTTAATATTTCAAAAGATTGACCATTAAAATGCAGATTGACCAACAGTTAATATTTAAAATTGATTAGGAAAAAATCTGCCTAAAATGTAAAAAGACTGCCCACTCTTTTATAATTTGAACGTAACGGATACATTTCGATCGATATTTATAGAAACTTCATTTGGCTATTTGAGTTTTATATCGTTCATGTTAACTAAATTATAGAATAGAAGGGAATTATGTGAAATTGTTAACTTTGTTTGACTTTCAACTTTTCACTCAATATATACACTTGAATTGGCATAATGTACCATGTGTAATTATTGAATTTTCAGTAGAACTTTAAATTTCTTTAAATATTTTAAACGAATTGCCTGCGATAAAAATATTTATTATAGTTATGTTTAATTGATATCAATTATTTCAAATTCTTTGTTTGACTAATTTGTTAGACTGTACAAGCGGTACCTTTGGCGAAGATTGCCGCACGAAATGCAGTGATTATTGTGTAGGCGGGGATAAAATGTGCAGACCTACAGATGGACATTGTCTGAATGGTTGCCAGGCAGGGTGGAATGGAACAAACTGTATCTCAGGTTACAAAAATCTAACTTTTCCTTTTATTTAATCCATCACATAATACAATTTCTTTTCAATAGCCGGTTTAAGATATAGCAGGTGAGTTACAAAATCTGGAAAAGGGGAGCTTTCTCAGTATTCTGTATGTTTTCTGATAAAAAAGACGTTATAACCACATACATCCCGATCGGTTTTCAGCATTCAACACATTGTATTGCTGTGGTCGTAACGCCCAGAATATGTATATACTATAAATTGATACGCATATTCTTAATGAAAAATAATTCCCTTCGTTTTGTTAGAATTTTCTTAACGCTTTTTACAGAAGTTATTAAATGAAAGGAAAATTGCATAATGATGCTATCCCACTCGCCCTGAATACATTTTTGCACAGTATACTCGGCCGGTATTACCTATCAGAATATAACATCCGGGGAGTATTGCTTTTTAATTGTAAGTGAATGTTGGTTTTGAAGAATAACATTTTACCTACACAATATAGTTCCGAAAGGGAATTTATATTTTATGTTGTACCTTCGTTGTTGTTTTTTTTAACATTTTATATAGTTTATTTAAATATTTATAATGTCAAATCGTTATACTTAAACACATATATTTCTTAGAATGTGACATTGGGTTTTACGGTAAAAACTGCGCGTTCGTGTGTGGTAACTGCCAGCTTGGAAACCGTTGCGACCATGTTACTGGCACTTGTCATGGAGGGTGTAAAACGGGTTACAGCGGCGACACCTGTTTACAAGGTATATTACTATACGCTTTATTTTAAAAACAAGTTTCTGTTTGAAAGTCAGCTTATTAAAAACAATCCCGGCTTCTATCAATGTGAATTTTTTTATATCTTGATGGTATCATTTAGTTTAGTTTATTTTCGTTTGCCTTCTTGCATACTATTATCAACAGATTCACATTTTAGAACTTTGTAATTTATTTTGAATTTTTTACATGTGAATGTTTATTAATAATGTTTAACTTTCACGGAGTCAAACAGAGTCATGTGTTCTAGAGACTTAATATTGACATGAAATTAGTGTTAAGTCATATTAAGCAAAAAATAGAAAATACAATTTTTTATAAAAAAAAAAAATATATATATATTAAAATGAAGAATTATAATCTACAAAATTAATAAAATATTTTGGAATTCATGCCATCAGGAATAATTGTACCTAGCTTATACATCCATGAAGTTTCTTTTAATAATCTTTGCCAATTATTCTTTACTTTATCAATTGGCATAAATGAAAAATCTTTGATAGAATGCCCTTCAGAATTAAAAAGTTCAGATACATTGGTAATGGTGTCAGGAAAGTGTTTAATATCAAATTTGTGGCTATTCATTCTTTGACTACATTTTTGCTGAGTTTGACCAACATACTGTTTTTTACAAGTTATAAGATAAATGACATCTGAAGATATACATGAAAAATCACGTTTTATAGCAAATTCTTTAGGTATAGTAGTACTTGAAAAATTATAAGTTTCAACAATATTATTACAATGAGTACAACGAGGTCGACAGCATTTAGATACTGAACCAACCATGAGTTTGGCATTTAAATGAGTATGAACTAAATTGTCTTGTAAATTTCTCGGTCTCTTATAAGCAACAATTGGTTTGTATTTGTATAATTTACGTACACTTTCATTTGGAGAAAATTTCAATAGGTTCCAATATTGGTTAATTATTTTACCTATATTAGGTAAAGATGGATTGTATGTACACACAAACGGGATAATATGTTCACGTTCTTCTGATTTGTCTTTTAATTTTAATATATCCTCCCTCGATAAAGTTGATGCTCTGGTAATTGTGTCTGTAATGATATTTTCTGGATAGTTTCTGGCACGGAAATAACCTCGTAGTTTGTCACAGTCTTTTTCATATATGTTGTTATTTGATGTAATTCGTCTGTATCGTTTAGCCTGGCTAAAAGGAATACCTTTTTTACATGACAAAGGATGGCATGAAGAAAATTCAATATATTGATGGGCATTTGTTATTTTTTCATGGACAATAGTTTCAATTTCACAGTTATCTTTCTTTTCCAAATTTACGTCTAGAAATGTTGCATTTGTTTTTGAGTAGTTATAAGTAAATTTAATAGTGTTGTGATAGTTGTTAATTTCATTAAAAAATGTAATAAGCTCCTCTTCACTGTGGTCCCAAATGAAAAAAATATCATCAAGAAATCGCAGCCATATTGAGGGTTTACTTTCACATGTATTTAAAAAGTCCATTTCAAATTTTCCCATAAATAATGAAGCATAAGATGGTGCCATTTTAGTTCCCATAGCTGTTCCTAAATTTTGTATATAGTTATCATCACCAAACTGGAAGTTGTTTTTTGTAAGCACTATTTCAATAAGATGTAAAATGTCTTTAACTGAATGTTGTTGTCGTGTTCTCTGATTAAGGTAGTACTGACATGCTTTGATTCCATCATTATGCGGTATATTACTGTATAAAGATGATACATCCATTGTTACTAAGAATGATTCTGTTGAAATATTTGTTATGTTTTGTATTTTTCTGATAAAATCTGTAGTATCCTTGACATATGAGGGTAATGATTCCATGTGTGGTTTGAGTATATTACTATTGGTCTTCCGGGGTAACCGAGTGGTAGATCAGAATTGAATTGTTTATGGATTTTAGGTAGAATATAAAAAGCTGGAACTCTATTGTCACTATCAGGAACCAAAGATTTTTTAATAGAGTAACTTATATTATCCATTTGATAAATTTCCTCATAGATTTCTTTTTTAAATTGTTCAGTTGGATTATTTTCAAGTTTCTTATAATATTGGTCGTTTTCAAGCTGTCGGTGAACTTCTCTAATGTAGTCAGTACGGTTCATAACAACAATAACCGAACTTTTATCAGCTTTTTTTATAATGATATTTTCATCTTTTTGTAGGGTTTGCAAGGCTTTTAACTCTTCTGGTGATAAATTTGTTTTATAACTATTGTGTTAATTGTTTGACAGAATTTCATTTGTTATTGCTTCAATATAAAAATCAAGATTGGAATCTCTGCCAGAAGGGGGGTTAAAAGTAGAGTTGTTTTTCTTCTTACTGTTAATGTCATAATTATTGGTACTATTATTTTCATTTCCCTCACTATTTTCCTCTTTTGCTGCAAAATATTCATTCAATCTAAGTTTTCTTGTAAATTCAAAAACATCTTGTTTAAGTTGAATTCTATTATGGGGTTTTGGTGTTGGGCAGAATTTTAAACCTTTATCAAGTAATCGATATTCAGTGTTATTGAGCTGTTTATTAGAAAGATTTATTACAGTGTTCTTACCCCTTTCTATGTCTTTCTTTATTTTCTTGTTTTTCTTCCATTTTCTCTTGTTTGTGATTCGAATGAACCGTCTGTTCTTTTTAGATTCTGTAGGCATTTGATCAGTTCCTGAATAGTTTTCTCTAGATGTAATGTGTTTTTTCCATTCTGGTGTTGTATGCTGCTCCCTTGTGGAACATGACTTTTCTTGTATTGCTGTTTCCCCATTGTCACGGCTTCGTTGTATTTTATCTTCATGCTGCCTGGGGGTATCTCTTTTTTAAACACTTGATTGCATTGATTTTGGCTTTGCACATTTGTCTTTTGTTTGTGCCAATGGTTTAATGTTGTCTCTATCATTTAACTCTTCATTGGCATTTTTATTTGAATGTTAATTATTTCGTTCTTTGCTCTATTTTTCGGTTTTTGTTTAGATTCTTAGAAAATTGTTTTTATTTCTTTTCTCATCATTGCTTTTTGATGTAGAGATTTGTGCAGATTCTTCAACAATGAAACAGTCTCTTTTGTCAGTCAGCTGTTTTATTTTCTTATTGTGATTTGCAACAAGAGTGTTCTTCTTTAATTCTGTTTTGTTGAATATTTCTTGCGAAATTCTATTTATTTCACCATTGCTGTTTAGTTTAGATCTAAGTTCATTTTCAAGTTCAATCATTTTTGGCTTTGACTCTTGTAATTGTTGATAATGTTCTTCAGAGACAAGTCTCGTAATTTCCATTGCGGTTTTTAACAAAATTCTGTCAACAATTTTCTGCAGGCGACCATTTTCACCAACTTGCACTTGAAGTTTTATCTTCAGTCCATTTGGAACAACATTTTCTGCTATACAGTTCTCAAGGAAGCGCATATGAGTTGATTTTCGCATCTGGAAGTCTGCCATTTTTTTTATCTTTTTAGTCAATATGTCCTTGGTTTTCATTCTGGAGAATAACAATTGATGCAAGAGACTTCTACGTTGTAGTAATAATGTTAGTTGGAATATAGAAATAACTCAAATAATAAGTTTTAATTTAAAAATGTAATTATTTTATTTGAAAAATATATAACGCTTTCGACTCAAAAGTCTTCATCAGGTATACTTTGTTTATAGGAAATGACGTCAACGTCATATGACGTCAAGAACAACGACGTCAAAATGTAATACATAATTTGGCGTATAAATGTTATATGTAGGATCTTTATAAAAGATACAAAACACTGGTGGAGATGCAGTAAAAAGCAATGTAAAATAAGAAAACCAGCATAAACTACATATTGACATGAAATTAGTTTTAAGTCATATTAAGCAAAAAATAGAAAATACAATTTTTTATAAAAAAAAAAAAAAAAAAAATAAAAATAATATTAAAATGAAGAATTATAATCTACAAAATTAATATAAAGTATTTTGGAATTCATGCCATCAGGAATAATTGTACCTAGCTTATACTTCCATGAAGTTTCTTTTAATAATCTTTGCCAATTATTCTTTACTTTATCAATTGGCATAAATGAAAAATCTTTGATAGAATGCCCTTCAGAATTAAAATGTTCAGATACATTGGTAATAGTGTCAGGAAAGTGTTCAATATCAAATTTGTGGCTATTCATTCTTTGACTACATTTTTGCTGAGTTTGACCAACATACTGTTTTTTACATTTTTTACAAGTTATAAGATAAATGACATCTGAAGATATACATGAAAAATCACGTTTTATAGCAAATTCTTTAGGTATAGTAGTACTTGAAAAATTATTAGTTTCAACAATATTATTACAATGAGTACAACGAGGTCGACAGCATTTAGATACTGAACCAACCATGAGTTTGGCATTTAAATGAGTATGAACAAAATTGTCTTGTAAATTTCTCGGTCTCTTATAAGCAACAATTGGTTTGTATTTGTATAATTGACGTACACTTCATTTGGAGAAAATTTTAATAGGTTCCAATATTGGTTAATTATTTTACCTATATTAGGTAAAGATGGATTATATGTACACACAAACGGGATAATATTTTCACGTTCTTCTGATTTGTCTTTTAATTTTAATGTATCCTCCCTCGATAAAGTTGATGCTCTGGTAATTGTGTCTGTAATGATATTTTCTGGATAGTTTCTGGCACGGAAATAACCTCGTAGTTTGTCACAGTCTTTTTCATATATGTTGTTATTTGATGTAATTCGTCTGTATCGTTTAGCCTGGCTAAATGGAATACCTTTTTTACATGACAAAGGATGGCATGAAGAAAATTCAATATATTGATGGGCATTTGTTATTTTTTCATGGACAATAGTTTCAATTTCACAGTTATCTTTCTTTTCCAAATTTACGTCTAGAAATGTTGCATTTGTTTTTGAGTAGTTATAAGTAAATTTAATAGTGTTGTGATAGTTGTTAATTTCATTAAAAAATGTAATAAGCTCCTCTTCACTGTGGTCCCAAATGAAAAAAATATCATCAAGAAATCGCAGCCATATTGAGGGTTTTCTTTCACATGTATTTAAAAAGTCCATTTCAAATATTCCCATAAATAATGAAGCATAAGATGGTGCCATTTTAGTTCCCATAGATGTTCCTAAATTTTGTATATAATTATCATCACCAAACTGGAAGTTGTTTTTTTGTAAGCACTATTTCAATAAGATGTAAAATGTCTTTAACTGAATGTTGTTGTCGTGGTCTCTGATTAAGGTAGTACTGACATGCTTTGATTCCATCATTATGCGGTATATTACTGTATAAAGATGATACACGATTGTTACTAAGAATGATTCTGTTGAAATATTTGTTATGTTTTGTATTTTTCTGATAAAATCTGTAGTATCCTTGACATATGAGGGTAATGATTCCATGTGTGGTTTGAGTATATTATCGACATACGATGATATCTTTTCAGTTAATGAACCGCATCCAGATACTATTGGTCTTCCAGGGTAACCGAGTGGTAGATCAGAATTGAGTTGTTTAAAATTGCAAAAATGTAGTCAAAGAATGAATAGCCACAAATTTGATGTTAAACACTTTCCTGACACTATTACCAATGTATCTGAACATTTTAATTCTGAAGGGCATTCTATCAAAGATTTTTCATTTATGCCAATTGATAAAGTAAAGAATAATTGGCAAAGATTATTAAAAGAAACTTCATGGATGTATAAGCTAGGTACAATTATTCCTGATGGCATGAATTCCAAAATACTTCATTAATTTTGTAGATTATAATTCTTCATTTTAATATTATTATTATTTTTTTTTATTTTTTTTTATATATATAAAAATTGTATTTTCTATTTTTTGCTTAATATGACTTAAAACTTATTTCATGTCAATATGTAGTTTATGCTGGTTTTCTTATTTTACATTGCTTTTTACTGCATCTCCACCAGTGTTTTGTATCTTTTATAAAGATCCTACATATAACATTTATACGCCAAATTATGTATTACATTTTGACGTCGTTGTCCTTGACGTCATATGACATTGACGTCATTTCCTGTAAACAAAGTATACCTGATGAAGACTTTTGAGTCGAAACGTTGTATATTTTTCAAATAAAATAATTACATTTTTAAATTGAAACTGGAGTTGATTTCTATATTCAAACTTACAGAGACTTAATATGTAATACAAGTTACAGGGAAAATATGTGTAATCCCTTTATTTTACGCCAAGGGCATATAACTTGATAGACATATATTTTTTTATTTACAGCAATGCAAACGTCGAATATTTCGAATTCGATTGTGGTAGGGGGAGTAGCGGTTCTTGTCATCTTAATTTTAATTGGAGTTATTGCTTTCGTTTGGCATAAGCAACGCAATCAGAATAAAAGGTAATGTTATATTATTGTGTTACTAACTTACCGCATGTGTCTAAATTCTGAAGCAGTGTAAATGCAGAACACAAAACTGCATCATTTTAGTACAAAATAATATTTTGAATTTTATAGAATATTATAAAGACAAAGATATCTTTACTTTTCTTCTATGACATTTCAACACTATTAAGAAAATAAACAAGAATTTTAAGCGCTCATTTCTTGTATATCTTGTAGGATATTAGAACTTTCAAAGTTAAACGAAACTCTGAAAATTTAAGAAATAAAGAAATACAAGTTCAAAATATTGAGTATTTACTGTTTTGATATCGGTTATCATTTTCTTTTAACCATAGAAAAGATGAACAAAGAGGGGACGTGGAGCTCAGAGACGCTGTTGCGACTGCTAGCAATGAAAATAGAAGGCTATCTCACGGTGGAAAAACGCATGCAAATACAGGTATGGCTTAATTCAAAGTTAGATCTGATTATTGTTTTTAAATAACATTGGGTTTCATTATAGAATGCTTTTACGAATGCTTTCTTAAATAGTACACGGTATTTGGTCATAATTAAGTACTCACAATTGTAATTTACCAACTAAAATAACACAAATTATATTTTACAGGTATAAAGTTGTTTCTGGTCAAACAAAACAAAAATATATTAAAAAAAGATACAAAAACTGTATCATTTTCTTATTAACACAACCCCATGGTCATACCTGGAGAGTTGTGATAACTATAGTATTCGATAAATTAAAGGTCAAATAGATTATATTTAATGTGATACTTAGCTATAAGTAGGCATAGCCCTTTGCTTACGAATGTTAAAACCACTTTTCATCAGACATCTACAAACATTATTCTCTTATTTTAGGTACTTTAGTTACATTTATATAATGGATACGTATAGCCTACGGATCACACACGACAGTTCAGTGTTATTGTAACAAGTGCCCCTTAAAAATATTTCATTTAAAAAATATTTATGCATCAGGTTGTTTTTATATTATTTTAATTAGGAAATATTCATTATTTGATGCATCAGGTTTTGTTGGGTTTTTTTTGTATTATCTGGGTGTTAAGGGATTTTTTTTATCTGGGTTCATGTTTTAATCAACTCCTAACGTGAATCTCCATGTACGGTAGGTGCCAAGTCATTTGCTGTGTGTCGCTGTAAAATGTTGGACCGTACTTTGTTGTATATTTTCTAGACCTTTGATATCATTGATTTCAACCTATAGATTGAATATTACTTAACCAGTGCTCGGTTAACCTTTTTTTATTTCATTAACAGACTAAATCAAATCAAATTATCTTTCTTGCTCCCTACTTCAAGGAGATTGCTATATATATTGCTTTATATTGAAGGGTAATTACACTTATGTCAATTACTATAATGTAAATGAATGCCATTTACAATAATGTAAATGAATGTCATTTAAGAAAATGGAAGTGAATGTCATTTACGATAATGTAAATGTGCACGTACATGAATTTGGGTTTTGAGATTTTGAAATAGTAGAAGAATTCAAGGTTTATCTATAAGGTTTTGTTTTCAAGATGACAGTGGAAGTGCGGCGGCAGCGGCAGGTGATGCAAACATTTACAACAACTTCCCGATGCAAAGTCCCAGCAGGAATGCCATACCACTGTCAAACCTCCTACCATATGTCAAAGAGAATCTGGCCAATCCTGACCATTTTGCAACTGAATTTCAGGTCATTTGATGTTCCTTATGGGAACGCTTTTAAATTATTTATGTATTTAGAAAAGATATTGGAGATCTAGATTATTAAAACAAAGTGGATTGTCCCATTAAAAAGGGGCCGTTAATCCGTAGAAATTATGTGTAGATATAACTTATTACCATATTTAAATATTAATGTTTGGTGTTGGTAAGTGTGAGGTACATGATCTTTTCTTGCATCTCAGACAGGATATCCTACCGTTTACACCGGTGCTAGAAAACTCTGTCTTACACCCCCATGCAAGACAAGTCGCGTGCTTTAAATGACGTCATTGACACGCGCCTTTTATGAATGATTTGCGTTCTTAGGATGACGTCATTTTTCCGCCATGAATGAAGTTGTATGTTAATACGCTACTATAAGAAAAAAGTGCGTAATGAGAATATCAGTTTTCATTACTTCTGTTCCGAAAATAATTGACATGTAATATGCAAGAAAAAGAATCAAACACCGGCTGCCGGTACAGACCGGAATATCTAGCTCGAGGGTAACTGTTTACAGCGGTAACATTCTTATAAAAAGACATATCCTTATATAGCAGATAATAAATTGTTCTAGCACAAAATATTATTATTCATCATATAAATGTCCATATACAAAACATGTATCAAAATTTTGTTCAAAAGATATTCTATAAGAATATCCAGTCATACGGTTCTATTGGTTTGTCAATTTTGAAATTCTTATGGAAAATGTGCCCATTGCAGACCAATTCACTTTAAACTGTATAGTTTGAAAACAATAAGAAAAAGAAATTAAATAGAGAATTGAAAAAAAAAGAAATAGTTTTTTTTAATTGCGTGACTTATATACATATATACACACATTTTATTCAGAAGAAGAAAACTAACGTTGACAAACCTGAAAGTTTAGATTTTATTTCAATTTATTCAATTGATTGAGCGTTTTTGGACAAATCTTAATGCTTCCAATTGTTTTTGTTTTGTTTTCTGGGGTATTTTTTCATAGTTTTTATCTTGGTTTTGTTTCAGGAAATACCGTATGGAATGAAAAAGTCGTCTGCTGTTGCCAAGAAATCGTTTAACCGTGGAAAGAACAGATACAAGGATATGCATGCATGTATGAAATATTTTTTGCAGTTATATACATTAAAATAGTATTATTTTATCTCTTTTTAAACCTGTGTAATAACGGGAAAATAAAAGATTAATTCAAACCGACTAATCTTTTTTTTATAAAGTTGAATTCAGGAAAAGTAAAACTATTAATGATTCAAGTAATAATGTACATGTTTTCTGCAATCAACGTGTTATTTTGCAGTACCTATCACCATATTTCTACAGGATTATAAGTGCCGTTTGCAATGTGTACAATATTTTCTTTCTTCACTTCACAGTTGTTACTTCAAAATATATTTCCAAATATGTCATAAAATTACCAAGAACCTTGAGGCATGCTGCTTTATTTAAGCATATAAACTTGATTAAGACGATGCTGTTCAGAACGCTTACAAAAGGCTGACTTTTCTTCTAAGATGTCGTGCCTGAAATTATGAACGTGGGTTTTTATCCACCAGTGAGATTGCAAATCGCCATATGACTTGACAAAATGTCAATTCAAAGTTAAACGTTTTGTTGAGGAAAAGATAACGACAACAAAACTAAAGAAAATTATAAAGAAAATAGCTTAAACAATGTCAGCAAGTGTTACAATTATAACTATGATAGCAATTTTAACTGTATAATTAAGCCTCTCTAACACTTACTGATTACCGTCATGACACATCGTCTTACAAAATACATTCAGATTTCAATATTTAATAATAACAGCATTATTGTCTTAAACATATTTTTCTACCAATACATTTTATAAGCATGTTGAAAATAAAACTATGCATGTATTCAGGGACATTTTGTTCAATAAAGGTAGCTTTATGTCAGTATAATAGTATTCTTAAATTTCTTGAATTATTAGATGATGAAACACGTGTTAAGCTGAAAAAACTGCCAAACATACAGGGATCAGATTATATCAATGCAAGTTTCATCAAGGTAAGACCTTTTTTGTATCAATTTTATAAAATGTTTGACAAGGTTGTTCGTTACCGTTAATTATCACATAAATCCTTAAATATCCTGCGGATGTTTCTAAATTCAAAACTTCACCATTTTCATGTTAAATTTTGAATTCTGCTTAAGTCGGTGCTAATGGGCTTGGATGGTAGTTTGCACTTGACAGTACCGTCTATAAACAGGCTCAATCAAACCGAGTCTAGAGAATTTTTTTATTTTGCCGTTTTTGACTTTCTTTTATGGAATACTGTTTACTCTATTTTGCAAAACTTAAAGCTTTAAGCGATATAAGCTTCTAATATGGATATCGCAAACGAAAAGCAACTAAGGCATATTACATTTTATAAGCGAAAATAGATTTTTATTCTAATGTGATGACATCAAAGATATAAGTATGTTTAGGTTAATAAATATCCTTATTTATTATTACGTACCACATTATTCTTAGTAAACCGGGACATTTGTTTGTTTGTTGAACAGGGACATCACAAAGAATATGCCTACATAGCGGCACAAGGTAATTTATAACTTTGAAATATTTAAAAACATATTAACTAATATCTGATTTTTTTTTGTTTTTATCACAAAAGTTCATTAAGCCCCCGAAATGTTGCTATCAAATTATTTCTCAAAAAAAAAAACTTTATTTCTGATTCCAAAAAGTTTCACATCGGTTCTTAAGAAATATTGTCTTTTGCTTATTTTAATTTTTGGCAATATGTATAATATTTTTAGTATTTCGTGCTGCATGTGTAGCGTTCCTCTTTTCAATTATTAAACATTAAAGATGTTCTAAATCCATTATTTAAACATAATTTATCACATGTTAGACTTTCCTAAAGAATCAAAGTTTGTTCATTTCTGAGGCATAATGTGCCTTTTATTTGAGGAACAGTGGATGGTATTTTGCAGATATTTAATATCACACTAATCAAAACCTTTTGTTTCCCTCATATTGAAGTTTTCTAAAAGGTAATCTCAGATTGATTTAATTGACTTGAAAATAAAATACTTGGTAATGAAGTATGGCAAGATATACTTATACACATTTATAGATATATTCCTATGAAACTATGTACACTTCCACTATTTAAAAGAGATCATCAAAAGCATGGTTTGAACGGAAAATGCAACGTAGCTGTGCAGGTTTCATTTCAATAGCATTCGGATGATTATGTTTGTATATATGTGTATCTACATTTTAATAATTGTAAATGTGTTTAAGGTCCCATTGACTCGAGCATGGACGACTTTTGGAGAATGATCTGGGAGAAAGATGTATATACCATCGCCATGGTAACAAACCTGGTTGAGCTAGAAAAGGTATTTCATAATATTGCACATATACTCGTACTTAAAAAACATTATCTCTGTCAGTTTCCACCATCCACAAAAGAGTTTCTTAAGCATCAGCAATGCATCAACTAAGAATAACCTTTCTAATGCCAAATACGTGATTTCTTTTATTGATTTAAGATAGATAAATTGAGCTAACTTTCTTTAATGTATATAACATAAATTATAGACATCGTGAAAGTATTTGATAGGATAAGTAATGTTTTTCATATAACTTTATTGATATTTATTTAAAACCTTATTACATTAGTTATTCTTGTGACTTTTATAATACTTTGTCTTTTGTTCAGACAAAATGCCAGCAGTATTGGCCGGCTGTCGAAACCAGTACACGCTATGGTAACGTTTTTGTTAACACGGCATCGGAAATTATCTACTATGACTTTACAATTCGGAACTTCAATGTATCATTTGAGGTAAATTGTAAACATTCTCTTAAATAACACATTTACGGATAAAAAGCCAATTGTTAATAGCATAAAGAGTAGTGTCTAGATCTTTTGACTGACTGACGGACAAACGGACCGATCGATCATAACCACCCATCAGATAATTCTATATCTTTTACATTTCTTTGATCAGTCATTTTACTTACTTACCAAATTAAAAAATATAACGATACTGTTTTTGAAGGGAGAGCCACAACGAAATATTCGTCAGTTTCATTTTACATCCTGGCCAGATAAAAGTGTTCCAAAGAGACCTTCAAGTTTGATTCAGTTTTGGAGAAAAGTACGGAGGAACGATGAAAACAAAGACCACACATGGCTTGTGCACTGCAGGTGATGCGTTTAAACATCTTCAATCACACAATAATTCATTTCACTTTGTAGAGTAGCCTTATTAATAAGGCCTATTGAACAAATCGTAGGTATTGGTTTAAAGTCATTTGTGTCTGATTACGGTCTCCTCTCATACAACATAATGATGTAAGATGTTTATCATTTTTTAAGCAAATGACTGAAATTTATTCAGGTATTGTGTATAAACTTATGAATCGTCATGCAGAGAATTTATTAATTAGCATGCGTTAAGTGCTCAATTTTGTTAATAAGTTATCTCTTTGTTACATGTAACAAAATAAACAATTAAGAAACTTAAACATGAAGTAAAAGATTTCACTTTTCACAACATTAAATAGTGCTGGTGTTGGTCGGACTGGTACTTTCATTGCCCTAGACATTTTGTATGACCAAGGAAAAGACAAAGAATCTATTGATGTGTACCAATGTGTAAAAGAGTTACGTGACCAACGAGTGAATATGGTTCAAACAAAGGTAATAATTATATCTAGTTGTCATATTTCATCAATTGCTTTAATACACATTGAATGTACCCAGCCATCTGACCGCCGGCCGATTGCTGCGCATTATCTTCAACGAAAATGAACATGCTATAGCTAAACAACACCCAAAGTATAACGTTACATACGCACACAAACTAATTGGAGACATTTATTCGAAAAACTGCAAAGAATAGTAGGTGTGTAATGTCTTTTCGTAATTCGTGTGATATGTGTTCATATTTAGCTGATATTTGAATGTCAGTTATAAAGACAAATGGTTTTTGCTGTTCATTTTAAATTCTTTTTGCATCCCTTAAATGTTGTTTGTTGTCATACAAAACCAATTGTGTTATATTATTATCATAAGACAATGTTTTTTTGTTACAAATATACATTTAAACTGCTACCTTAATAATGTTGTGCTTATAATATTTTGAAGATAGATTTTGTTATCTTAACAGGTGTAATATTTTGTCAGATGTTTTTCACAATACAAAACTTTTATGCATAAACACACAATACAGAGAGATAAACATTTAAAGAAGAACACATTGTTTTCAAGATTCTACAAAGATTATCAAGAAAGTAATTCAGTAGCATCTTAACAATATTGTAAAAGTTATTAATACCTGACCCATGTTTAAAAATTCCTTATCAGAAGTTATTACATTACATTATCAACATAAAGAAGAAATCCCAATATAACATCGATACTTATTTTACCACAAATTATCATCTGCTTAAGGAAAACAACTCCTACTATTTTATTATTGATGTTCAATTAAGAGTTGTATCTCTTTGCAAGAATACTTTATGCATAAATATCAAATGGAAAAAAAATAAAATGACCAAAGTTAATAAACTAAGAAAAACAAACAAAATAGGCTATGGGTGCAGTACTGAGTGATTCAAGCCTAAATAAATAATCCTTAAACAATAGTTTTGATTAGGCTGCAAAGAGACATGTTTGCTCCATAAATTGTCAAACTGTAAGACCCTTTTTTATTTTTATTATTTTATTTTCATTGTATAATTGTGTTCTCAAAAGAAGAGTGACATAACTTTTAAAAAGTTGAACGCTTTGAACTGAGTTCTTTTATTCGCATCGATAAAGAGTATACTTTTTAAGGTCAACTGTGCGTTGACATCTGTACATTTTGAATTTATCAATGATTTTATATCTTCCTAGAAAGAATAACTAAACTGGCAATCCCAAAATAATATATTTTCATACTTGCAGAAAGGACGTGTATCCACATCTTTTATTCTCATTTTATGTAAACGATAAAGGCCTGTTATATTAACCAAACGATCGTGATCGGACTAACACTGACAATATTCTGTTTAATTACAGGAACAGTATGTTTATCTTCACGGCTTGATGGTCGAAGCTCTTCTTCTGTTCTCAGAACCGGTTCCATTAGACAATATACACAAAGTTGTAAGAGATCTAAAAACTGTGGATCAGGCAACAAAGAAAACAAAAATGCTGCTACAATATGAGGTAACTTTTTCAGCCTGGAGACAGTCTAATTTCAGATTTTAACTTGACTTCCTGTGAAATACACAGGGATGAACTAAATTAAAAAAGGATTTTCATCGGTTCATTTAAGGCCCTCTCAAGCCACACAAGATTGCTAAGACGCTTTTTTCTATAAACCGCATATGATCGTTTCAGATATAAGGGCCTGAATGGAAAAAAAATGCTCAACAATAATCGGTAAAATATTCAAGAGGCAAATTAATAATAAGCCAGTAATTATAGTGGCATTATTTCTTTCCCCGAAAATAGATTCTAGCGGCAAAAGTTCACAGGTTACAGTTTATCATTGTGAAAGTAGCTACGCTGTTCGAAATTAATTTTGGAGTGGTTTTCTCCGTGTGATTTGATTCAACGTAAATAACAGCTGAAGACATTGGAGTAAGGTCAGCCGGCAGCATAGAACCGCCTGTCATATGTCGAAAATGATAATGTTGCTACAACTAAAAGTTATTAATAAGCAAATCTACTGAACATCAATCATATTAATGAAAAAATAAATAAATGACCACTTGAATTTGATTATAATAAATAACAATGTATTCCGGCTTAGAACTTACACAAAACTGACTTAGGAATGAATCAAAATATTTAAACGAGATCTTCCACAATTGCGTATATTTTTTAAAAGATAATTCTTGCTTAAATTTGGTCGTATAATATTCTACAAATATCAATCATACCAAAACACTAAAACAAATTTTCTCCCTAAAATATACACAATTCATTAAGCACTAAAACATTTCAACGTATAGAAATATCGGTACTTTGTTAGTGAAAAATAAGGTACTCACCGGAATCGATACTACCGAGGATTTGACCTCTTTTATACAACCGTCATTCATTTAATTCTATTTCTTGACAGCCATATTCATATTGATTGAATATCTAATAAAAAGGTCAGTTATGTTATGAGACACAAATGACCCTCGGATCAAGTGAAAGTAATCATGAAATAGATACGCGGCAAAATTAAGAATGATGCAGGCTCAGGTTGCTTGAGTATGTACATGTGTGGTAAACGCAGTATACCGTCTTAACTCCCTTGTATTGTCTTAATCAGAACAATAAACTGCCGTTTTTTCCCGCAAATGTCCATGTAAACACGTTGTATTAAAAACGTTGACTTGCTAGATTGTATGACTTGAATTCAAAATTCATTTCTTTGTTTAACGTTTTCCATTTTCTAGATTGTGACTTTAAAAAAAACGCTATAACATGTGAAAACAGTATTATATTGTTTTAAATCTATTTAGGCATTGAAGAAAGACATGACTCTCCTTCGAACTGAGAAAGAAGTCAAAGAAATGTATTCAGCGGCTTTGCTGAAGGAAAACAGCAGCAAGAATAGGTCCATCAACGTTCTTCCGCGTAAGTTTATTTACATTTATTTTTACCTTTTCCAGAATAAAAACTGGTTCTTAACGACGCAAATAAATTTCATAAATTTAAACAATGAACATTTAAAGAAAGCAATCCGACTTTTTACCAGTTGTTTCTTTTTCAGTGTAATATATGTATATACTTAGATAAATCTTGTTTTGCATTCAAATTCATTTCTTAAGTTGATGTTGCATTCATGAACGTTTCTAGATTCTTAATTAGCAAAAGAGGAGTATTCCGCCCTCTATGTGGTATTCTTAAATCGAAAATATGGCGTCAATTGCCAGAAAATTGTGAAAAGGAATCCTGACTTCGAATTCCACTGATAAATTGATGTCCCATAAAAGATAATATTGAGATTCATGCTATAAAATTTTATTTTACTTTCAGCTAACGATTTTCGACCTTTTTTAGTCACCAACATACCAGGATGTACAAACTACATCAATGCAGTCTTAACGCCGGTCAGTTTACTAAAATCTTTAATAAAAATAATAACCACAACTTTAATGTTTTTAAAAAAATGTATCTAGATTCATTTTTAATCCAGATAATGTCGTTTGAGTTGCTATTAGTTCTTACTATATGAACATAAAACAAGTTTCGTTCAAGATTTAGAAACGCTAAATGTCATGTGACAGATTAACCAATCGAGGTCCATATTGCCAAGGACAATGCAGTGTTTAACTTAACAGAATTAAATGGTTTTAAAATTTATTACTTCTATTTATTTTATGTATTTTAGAGCTATTGTCACAGTCAAGGTTTTTATGTCACACAGAAGCCACTTGAAAATACTGCAGTCGACTATTGTCGTCTTCTTTATGAGCTGAATGTCAAGGTCATTGTGAAATTTCCTGACAACGAAAAGAATCATGTAAGACTTTTACAAAACAACTCTGTTGAAAAGAATCACTTACTTATTTTATCCTATTGTAATGTTTACCCAGTTTGTCAGAATTTCATTTAAATACTTGCAAACAATTACACACTAATTGTTTCTTTGATTTTTTACCTGCATTGACATGTTGCTTTACCATGCGAGTGTCTGTCAAAGCCTTCAATTAAATCAATAAAATCAGGTCATAGTTTTCTTAGATGCAGTGTTAAAAGTTGCTTTATGCGTAAAGCGTGGATGTATTCTATTCCAGTGGTACTTATTATTTATTAAAACATTATAATTTCTTAGCGTTACAAATGTTTTAAACATAAGTTTACTGTAATTTATTCCAAGTAATGCAACAGCAATCAGAAACGCATAGTGTACTGTAGTGTTAAACATGTGTAAAATGAATCTAAACTTCAATTGTAGTGTTTAGTATGGCAGCAACAGTTTTGTTAAGCGTCAATTGTATGTGAATTTCTAGTCTGTAATTTACTTTAGTGGTTTACCATTTCTTAGAACGGTAACAGGTAAACTAAGAAAAACAGAGTTTTTTCAGACCAATGAACTCTGAAAATATAAGCTTGGCCCCTTATCAAGGGATGTGTTTCGCATGCAGTATCGGATGAAGGTATTACGTAAATGCTGCAAATGGTACATATTTGGCCCAAAGTTGGCAGTAGATTGAATCTCCAACAATCTTATTTGCTTGGCAAATGCTTGAACTTCATTATTTTGAGCATTGTGAAAGTTTTAAATTATATAAACTCCATGTCTATTTTAATATGCATCTTTGATATACAATTATTGATGATATTGAAATACCTATGAAATTTAGGTGGAGCCAGATATGTCAATAGGACCATTCAAGTTGAAGAAGGTGTCAGAAGAAGACAAAGTCTTCTACACAATGACAGTGTTCAACATGGCGTATAGTTCAAAGGTTGTTTATTTAAAACATATATGTAATTGTGAGCTTGTGTTTGTAAAGTAATCCATCTGATGAGATAAAAAAATTGACTTAGCATAGGAGTTTTTGTGTCACCTTGTTTTGTTTCAGGAAAAATGATCAATTCAAACTAATTTTCAAAAAAGTATTCTTAATAAAAATCAATATTGACATTATTCAAGTAGTTTCTCATCTATAAATATTTCCTTACGTTGCACCAACAAACGTTTAATCTTTTTTAATAATGACAAGGAAATAATATCGTTGTAGAATAAAAAGATCACCCAGCTTGAGTTCAAAAATTGGAACACCGACCAAATCACGCCGACTGGTCCTGAAAACATGCTTCATTTCTTGCAAGAAGTAGAACGTCTAAACAGAATCGCAGCCGACAGTCCTCTCCTTGTTCAATGTTTGTAAGTATGAATTTGGGGGACAAATATTTTAAACTTTATTACAAAGATCTTAAGTGCATTTCAATCCCAAAACCCACAGTTCAATCCCGATATCCGCAATGTATACATTTTTCATTTTTTCAATTATACAAGAAAACGTTTGATGACCATCACGATATTGCATTGCGTTTCCATTAAAAAACCTTTACAAATAAGGCTCTAGATATAAACGTTAACACGCACCATTGTATATCAAAAGACATTTGTTTGAGCACAGAGCCTAATCAATGTATTTTTACATCAATTTGGTTAATCTTCATACATAAATAAAAATTATATATCATTAGTACCGGTTATTTCGAGAAAGCAAAGTCAAAGTTGTTTAGATATGTTTAATCTTTTTTTTATGAAAATATTAAGCTGAAATGAAGTAAAACGAGTAAACTTTGCTATTGAAGAATAAAATCTATTTTAACAATTATATTTAAAACGTTTGGCAATAAAATGAAATTTTCTGGTAGAAAGTGTCACACTAAAATTAATCATTTTTAGGGACGGATCGGAAAAGAGCGGACTGTTTATAACACTGATGACCATATTTGAACGTGTCCGGCTTGACAAGGAAGTGTGTATTCCACAAGTTATTAGGGAACTCAGATATATTCGTCAGCAATTTATCCCGAACTTTGTAAGTTTTTAGAATTTCTAATACGTTAAAAGGGATCTCGTTATATGTGGAGCAGACTGTAAATAATCTAAACGTATAATCTAAACGTTCAATGATTGAGCTAGTGAGTTGGACCTTGCGATGGCTCTATATATTGAGCGATACACCTAAACATGTAGGAGTAAAAATGTGGTCCCTTTTGACATGCCGTCAGGTTCCTCGGATTTTTAGGAATTTATCTCAAATATAAGCATACATATTCATTTTACTTTAAAATCGTTTTATAAAGTAATTATTGAAGATGTATCGATTAAAATATCTACAAAGGGGTCAGTAAGTAGTTTTCAATTTTTTGGATTTTTGCAGATCACTTTGATTCGTTTCTATTTCAAGATATTAAGTTATTTCACTTGATATATTTCATATTGCACCTTATTATCATGTTAAAAACATTTTATCATCAAAAGATAGCATAATTTCATTTTCATTTTTCCTCGAAAGGGAGAAAATGTGTTTGAAAATTATTACTGTAACAACACTGATTAAAAAGCTTACTGCATACTCAGGATATATAGCCACAATTTGAAAAATAAATACTTTTTATATTCGTATAAAAATAACTTTTGTTAAAGCTGATAGTGATAAAAACGTTCCATCCAATATATACAATATATCTTTTAGCAAATGTACGTGTAACTTGATATCTTACTATGAATATACTCTTTTATATTTCAGGAGCAGTTCCAATTTTGTTACAATGCTGTCCTTTGTTACGTTGATAGTCACCAAATGTACGTAAATCAAATATGTGAATCAAATATGTAAATACAACAGTTGAAAGATGGGTCAAGGACGACACTGTTTATGTGAAAGCTATGATATGTATAATCATATATATTCAATGCACTACATTAACTCATGAAATGAGAGAAGTTTCTATTGCAATACAAGCGAATTTCATATAACGAAAATGAATTGTATAGAAAAAGAGTGAATTTTGTGATATGACGAGAGCAAGAATTGAGGAATAATATAGTAATAGACCATGACCCAATGAAACAATATGTGTAAATACTGCTTTATATTTTTATAAATGTGCGCCTCAGATGTACTATTTAGTTTATACTACATAAGCTCATGAAATGAGGGAAGTTTCTATTGCAATACAAGCGAATTTCATATAACGAAAGTGAATTGTATACAAAAAATAGTGAATTGTGTGATGTGACGAGAGCATGAATTGAGGAATAATATGCAAAGATAGTATAGTAAAAGACCATGACGCAGTGAAACAATAAGTGTAAATACTGCTTTATATTTGTATAAATGTGCGCCTCAGATGTACTATTTAGTATATACTACATAAGCTCATGAAATGAGAGAAGTTTCTATTGCAATACAAGCGAATTTCATATAACGAAAGTGAATTGTATACAAAAAATAGTGAATTGTGTGATGTGACGAGAGCATGAATTGAGGAATAATATGCAAAGATAGTATAGTAAAAGACCATGACGCAGTGAAACAATATGTGTAAATACTGCTTTATATTTGTATAAATGTGCGCCTCAAATGTACTATTTAGTATATACTACATTAGCTCATGAAATGAGAGAAGTTTCTATTACAATTCAAGCGAATTTCATATAACGAAAGTGAATTGTATACAAAAAATAGTGAATTGTGTGATATGACGAGGGCATGAATTGAGGAATAATATGCAAAGATAGTATAGTAAAAGACCATGACGCAGTGAAACAATATGTGTAAATACTGCTTTATATTTGTATAAATGTGCGCAACATATAATTTCTAAGTATATACTTTTTTCTGAAAAGCAAAATGATGTTTGTCAAACAAAAAATATAATCTATTCACAATTATGCAATGTTGGATGTATCATATGCCTACAAACTAATGATTTATATGTATATTTCGTGTGAAAAGCTTCGCTGAATATATGCTTTGATACAAAGCATGTCACCCCATTAGTGAGGTTGAATTGAAGAAGTTTGTATTTAAGTTATATAACATAATCTTTATTAGGCTTCACTGTTAAAGAATTTAGTAATTCGACATTTCATTTTATACAATTTTTGGCACACTAGTAGAAAAAAAATACTTATTAGCACTTCCCTTTCGAAGAAATAGAGATATATTGCCTTGCACTTCGTCCGTCGGTTTGTAGTCCGGCTTATAACTAAAGAATACTTTTGTTGTAGTTTTGTGTGAGACTTTGTGTAGAGGTTTATAATGGCATTATAATGAGTGCTGTGAGTTGATTAGTTGACACAGTGACGTGACCATAAAAAGCTTATTCTATAAATATTAACAGAACGCTTTGGTCTACAGTCCTGAGATTAGTTAGAAAGTTGGTTGGTCATAATTTAACGATGAAATCATTTCTTCAAAAAGTTAAAGATCATCATGACTTAACCCTCAAGAAAAGTGTACGACCAATTACTAGAAATGCTTTTGCTCACAGTCCTTGGCATGAGGATTGATCTGTTTCAAATTTATCAGTTAGTTGAAGGTGAATATCACAAAAATTTGACTTCACGGAGCTTGTCTCACCAGTACAGTACTGTATAAGTGGTCAATTTTGCGACGTGGAAATATTTGCGATTCTTGCGAATTGAAATTATTCGAAAATATTCAATCGCGCAAAAATTATTTCTTTTTAGGCAAATTTTCTTCAATCATTTGAAAACACGTTTTCATACAGCATCTTGCGTAAATAAGTTTTACTGTTCAGGCACTGAGATTAATTTTTCTCATTGCTTGTTTGTTAAAGCTTGGTCTTAACAAATCACAAATGTTTGAATGAAACAATATAATCATGTGTTAATAACACAATAGGTTATTCATTTAGTAAAAGAATGTTTCAAAATAGGACAAAGAAATGTGTGATCAGGGCCTTTATCAAAAGTACAATGCAGTTTTCTAACAATTATACAAATAATAAAAGGTATTAAACAACTAAATAGAACGATTAAAATCAAGGCATATTTATAGCATGTACCTGCTTTATTAATAATATCACACAAAAGTATTAAATACAAGAAATCATATTTTCGCAAATAGTTTCACACGCAAAAAGTCCACTTTTGACATTTGCAAAAAATTTGTGACGCACAATTATACACGTATACATTAACTTACAAAGCTTGTTCGATTAATAACTAGAGATTGTTTAGGCCTACCGTTCTAAGATTGTCTTAAAGAGGTTGGACATAACTATAAAATGACCTCTTAAATACAAGGTTATTTGGTCAAAGTTTACGGTCACAGTCACAGAAAAGTCATAAATAGTTAGTCCAGACAGTAACATTGGAACGCATTGAAATACAGTCATAAGATATGTTTCTTGAGGTTAGTCACAAATTGTAGATTACTTTTATTCTGAGGTAAATATGTCTAAGGGTAAGATCACAATGACATTTGCCAATGTAAAACTTCGCTTATCAATGATTAAAGAACGCTTTGGATTACATATGTTAAATCAAGTTTGAAAGTTGAAAATGGCCTTTAGATCTTTACATGTTTAAGAGGCTGCAACTGTTCTCTTATTTTTCTTTTAAAAGTTATTTACAGGGTGAGAAAATGTGCAGTAAAACCGGGACTTGGATCATGAGGTCAATGAAATATCGCAGTGCAGATCTGTCGACAGAGCTGCCCTGACGCATACACATTCTTCCCTTTCCCTTTTAGTGAGTAGTTGAATATTGTAACATATGATTGCCACCGCTTTATTGACATAATATTATGTCCTCGAATATCTATATCATTGATACAGAAAACATTATGCATTGACTCGGAGCTATATACCATCACGGTCCTTAGTCGCAATGTAACAGGGTGTAAAAAAATGTGCTTACCGACCGGGACTCGAACCCGGGCCCTCCGTTTATGTAACATTTACAGCACGTTGTTCCATTTCTTGAGATAGGTATTAAAATATCTTCCCTTTTTAATGTTTTACTCATACGGTAAAAATTCTAGTCAGTGTGTTTTGTATAGATTGAGATTTTGTATTGTATCCAGGTATTGTTTATAATAACTCCGCTTATCAGCTGTAGGTTGAGTGCGGTTTGAATTTCGTATTTCAGCACAAGATTGATTTTCATAGTTCGTTTGAGGCTAGGAATACAAATTCTTCATTAAAGATAGCCAAACAAAAGTAAACATAACTTGCTGATAAGAAATGATTTACAATATGCAAAATATAAACGCTTTAAATATATCGATTCACTATTCTAAAAATGCCCTGATTGGTCAATATATTTTTACAAATGTGCATTCACTTTTTGTTTTCGGAATATTTCTATATTGTTGTGTCCGAATTTTATAGCTAAACGTTAAACATTAAGGTCAGTTTCGATACTGTAAAATAGATAATTAATCTGTTTAGGGTATGCATTAATATATAAAATAAAATAAACCAAACATAGTATATTTAATCAGTACATGACAATAAATGATCTATAGGTGTATAATCAATTTACCTTGTACCTTGATTACATGCCAGCTTTACAATTATACTTGAAATAAACACTTGAACAATCTTATCTTACATTTGTACTCATTATGCATTGAAGAAGATAGGCCTATTGTGTAGGTCTATTGTAACTGATATCACTTATGTCTCTTAAACAGAGATTAAAGTTAATTTGTGCGGATTATAATAACCATGGACGACTCTGTTACGGGTAAGAAATCAAGTTTTGCTTCTTCACTGTACAATCCCGTGTACTGTGATATCTGTTCTGCAAGTGATGAATATATAAAAGCACACGGCTACTGTAAAAATTGTGAACAATATCTGTGCAATGCTTGTTTTGATTACCATTTGAGACCAAAACCATCGAGGAATCATATTCTCCTTAATAAAGATGAAATGCCCAAGCGCAATGATTCAGAGAAGCAGGATTTTGAAGCAGAGACTGAGCGTGTATGCACGGAGCACTCGAATGAAACCCTGAACTTTTATTGTTCAGCACATGAACAATTTTATTGTGGTTCATGCATAGCTCTTGAACACAGAACGTGTGAACATGTTGATTACATTCCGGATATTGCTGGTAATTATATAACTAGCGACAACTTTAAAGAGTTCGAAGAGAACATTGGGAGGATATTGAAAAATGCTGAAGAATGCAATGCTAAATGTTCACTTGCGGCTGACGCAAATGAAAAACACATCGAGAAAGTACTTTGCGAAATTGACAATTATCGAGAACGTGTGATTAAGGAGTTGAATAAACGCGAAGAGGAGGTTACCCAAAAAGTAAATGAACATAATCTTCAAATTGTTGAAAATTTGACAGACAAATTGGAACATTGTTCGAAAGTTAAGTCAGAGGTAATGGCCTTAAGAAAAGAAATGATGTCCCTGAAAGCAGACAAGAAACACGGAAAGATGTATATTTTAGCAAAAACAAATTTAGAACAATTGGAAAAGTGGGATTCCATGCTACCTGACGCTGAAGTCTTAAATGACCTGGAAACATTTAAATTTTATCCAAACAATAGCATTGTTGATATTCTATGTGAACCAAACGCATTTGGTGACTTCGGGACATTTGACACGGATGCAGATGCTTTGAATGATTTTCAAGTAACAGGGTCTAAGGTTTTGGAAGATGGAGCAACTTCAATTAATGAGTCAAATGATAACCAAATGCCTAAACAACAGACTTCATCGCAAACAAAGACTAGTCCAGCATCTTCTGGTTCAATGAATAGTCATAAACCAACTACTTTCAAGAAATTACGCCATAGTTCTGATATTGACATCAAAGCATTTACAGGCGAGAAAAAACCATGGGTAACTGGAATCACAAACATAGACGAAAATGACAACATACATGCAATTGCGGTGTACAACAGTCAACAAATTGCTGTAATTGATTCAAGACGAAAGAAAATAATTGCAAAGAAGGATGTTCAAAGTGGGCCATGGGATGTAACCTGTTTAAAAGCCGGTGAAATTATAGCTACATTACCGTTCAAAAGTAAGCTGATGTTCATCAAAGTTCTGCCTGTAAGAGGTCAGCCGTCTGGCACGATGGAAATAAAGATTGTTGATCACGTCGATGTTTCTGGCGACTGTCATAGTATAACTAATGACGAAGAGAACTTGTATGTCAGCTACCAAAATCCCGGTAAGATCGAATGTCTTCATTTAGATGGAACCGTAGTTTGGAAAATAGAATTTGATAAAGAAGGTTCGAGTCTCTTTGCCGAACCTCAGTATATAAAATGCAATGTTCAATGGAAGTTTTTATACGTCACTGATTGGAGTTCTAATAACGTAATCTGTCTTTCTACTGGCGGTGAAATCAAGGCGACATTTAGCGATGAAAAGCTAAAAGCTCCAACTGGAATAACTGTTGACAAAGGTGGAAACGTTTTTGTTGCCGGTTATCATAGCAACAACATTATACAATTCTCCCCAACGTTCAAACAATTCCAGATTGTTCTTGATAGAAGAGATCAAGTGGTATTCCCACAAACGCTTGCATTTTCTGCAAATTGTACTAAGGTATGCGTTGGGTTTCGCAACAATGAAGCACTCAGTTTGTACCGAGTAAAATAGGAATATGATTCTTACAAAGACGGTTTTGTCAAAACTTGAGGGATTGTGAACGATGAGGCATAGCTCAATAACATTGAAACCATTTATAGACATAATGAAAAGACAAAGTACTTACAAATTTGATTTGAATTAGGTATATACGTAATATAATAACCAAGAAAGATATTAAGCCGCTAAGAAAGCGGAGATTATTATTGTCTTGTTTTTTTCTTTCTGTGCTTCAAGTTTACTTAAGTTTGTTGGTTATACCAAAGTCAGAAAAGCCTTTAAGGTGCAATTCGAAAAATAGCTTTGGAAGTATGAGGCGCCACACCACCTTTGTCTACAATATATATAATCAGTAACTTCCTGTATGTCGCAGAAGAGGGACAACAAATTAACTTATACAATGCAGATGCACATTCACTACTTTGCATTACAAACAAATACCCATTTTATGACATATGTTGATACTGCTGCTGCTGCTGCTGCTGCTGCTGCTGCTGGCTGCTGCTGCTGGCTGCTGCTGCTGCTGCTGCTGCTGCTGCTGCTGCTGCTGCTGCTGCTGCTGCTGCTGCTGCTGCTGCTGCTGCTGCTGCTGCTGCTGCTGCTGCTGCTGCTGCTGCTGCTGCTGCTGCTGCTGAAACTGCTGTTAGTATATTTTGCATGTATTTTACATTAAATGTATAATTGCTTTATATAACCAGATGTTTAAAGAAATTATTTCATATTTTCAATTATGCTATTGAAAATATCAGAGATTTGATAGGCTAGATTCTGCCTTGATCAAAGCTCGGAATGATAATAGGATTCCATTCTATATATTTTTTTTTCTTGTAGCCAGTGATTTTATCTTTATATCTATTTTAGTCGGATGGACTTTTCAATATATTGTTTGTTACGTAATACTACGTACTTCAGTGTGTAAGCTTTGTGTGTTTGCGAATAGCGCTAATAAGCTCTGATAAGCTCAGATACCGCATATATTAAATTCTTTTTTTAAATTTAACTAGTTCATTGCATATGTTCAGGAAAACTAGAATCGAAATGCTACGGATAATTAATAAACAAAAGATTGGGATCCTTAATTCATTTAAGAACTTAAGATCGAAAACTAACGCCAGTGATACAGGGCGTGAAATGTATAGTATATTAGCATATTTCATTAATTCTTTTGAACATACTCAATTTAAGATCGGGTTGCTTTTGGGCTTTTTTATTTTTGTTGTTATTTTCGTTGCTAAAATCCCTTTATTTTACTAAGTCCCATAGTTCGTTTTCTCACATTATAAATACTGTCACTAATCAAATGTTTGTTTTAATCTTTTATAATATGCATTTATGTGTAACCAGTGCTTTTTATATTCAATAAAAGGAAAAACACATAATTGTTAACCTTACTTTATACACATTGTCCTTCAGATGTTTTAGACTGTACACAATGTACTTATTAAAGCGTTTTTGTTCCTTCAAAGTGAAACTATCCATGTTTATGCCTGAATAAATATTTATCTAACAATTAATTAATTATTTAATTAATAAGTCAGTAAGTCAGTCAATCAATTGATAAATCAACAGATAAAAAAGATAAATGATTACCGCCTGATCTACAGACAGATCGTAATGTATTGAACGTTATCTTACATAAAGTATCATACAAAATATATCAGTCTATATGAGAAGCAAGTATCACGTGCCGTGGTCCATAGGTAATCGAGTTCGCTTGATATACTTAACGCATTGCTTAACACAAACACATGTCACATAAAAGAAACCGTTATTTCTTCTAAAACTGAAGGGTATTCCTATCAGATGTTGAACAATACTAAGTCTTCTTCAGACTGTTTCCCGTATCGTCAAGGACAAATCATAGATAAAGCGACAAAGTGAGGGCCAAACTATCGTTATTATTGAGCTAGGAGAATGTATTGTTGACAAACGAGCTCTAAGCCGGTAATACGTGTTTCGTCTTCCCATCGAACAGTAGTCTGTTTGTCCAAAGGCCATCTTAAATCAGTTTTACTTCCTGTAAAATTTACAGGGAAATCTATGACAAACTCCATGGCATTTTTAATAGAATATAAAGGATAGTTCTTGTCATTATTCAATAAAATTTCAAGGATAGTTCTAATATAAAGTGTAAAGCAGTGTTATTGCCAATATAAAATAAAATGTAATGGATAGTTCTAAAACAAAATGTGCAGGATAGTTTTTTATTCCAGAGATATTTCCTCCCACAAAACATTTTACACTGCGTTTAAATCTCATTAGTATATGTTTATGGTACACAAGAACTGAGTTATAAATTGTGTCCAAAATAACGAGACCACCAATTATGTTAAGATCCTGTTAGTTTACTCATGTATAAGAAAATAAAGAAAAACATACCTATCAGGTACTCTCAGTAAGTGTTCAATATATTATATTATGATAATTATTGTGTTAAGTTGGTATAATGTGTTTAATTTGCATATATATTTATCAAGTATTTATAAATATAATTAACTACCGACTGCATACATATTGGTGTCAAAAACTGAGCTCAATTACCGAATCACGACAGGAACACATGCATCTCACAGTGATGAATAACGACATTGTTTATTCTGTCAAATAAGTAAAATATGTATCGAAAAATTACATACTTCAAATAAAAGTTAACCAGGTTAACTTCGGCCGATTATCTTTTTGTAAAGATACTTCTTGTTTTGACTATTATCTGCACGTACACCTCTAACAAGGAAGAAAATTTTTGTTTCGTTTTATCAGTATATCGTGATTTTTATCACGTGTATTTATTTTAAAGTGTTCATGAATTAATAACGAAAATAAGATAAAATAAAATTTAGAAAATAGGCTGACCTTTTCAAAATCTTCACTGTCTAAACAGGCTTTGTTGTTGTTGTTGTTGTTGTTTTCTCTTTTTTAATCTTTGGACCATTTCCCATCTCACACATTTCATTTCTCGAACATGATTTGACCTTATCTAAAAATATGATGTTGCGATTCATTTTCTTTTTATGTCTATCTTTTAGGATATATCTAATAAAGTTCGCTACTGTTAAGCTACAGTCTCACTTACATCCCGGCAGAGCCCCGGTAGACGTCCGGGGTGATCTGAGAACGACCGGGGAACGACCGATAACAACCACTCTGCCGGCAACGTCCATGATCCGAGAACATCCGGCATTCGACCCCGGACGGAATCACCGGGGTGGTCCGGGATGATCCGGAAAGGTATAGCTTTGCCGGCTTCATCCTTAGCTCTGCCGGGAACGACTGGGGTTATACCGGGGAAGAGCCGTAGTTCTGCCGGCACAAACCGGGGGTGATTCGGGGTAGGATATAGCCGGTAGAGCTACGGTAAAGCCCCGGTATATGCCGGCAGAGCCCCGGTAACAACAGGCAGAGGCCCATAGGATAAAGGTAGAGCTACGGTTGATCCCGGTAGAGCCCCGGCATGGTCCGGATCATTTCAAAAGAATAACGACAATTTGCGATGATTGCACTTGTTTGTATTAAAACCCTTCCCATGTCCCTTCTATTCAGTATGGCATGATTTTTTCAGAAAATTTTCATGAATAACTTTTCTGGAACAATAGATATTATATTAAATAAAAATTACCGTAGTGCTGCCGGGGTAAGTGTGACCGCAACAATCATTTCACCCCGAAACATCCCGGTAACTTACCGGGATGGTCCTGTGCTCTGCCGGGAGTAAAGTGAGACCGCAGCTTTACGCTATAACGTCGACTTTCCTCACATGAAGAAAATTCAAAACCCACAGCGGTTACATGTAAACTACCTCAACCTTCCAGTCATAGACGCCCAACCTCCCTAATAACACTATTTGTTAAAGTTTAGCTTTATTTAAGACATTGGTGTGCAGTAATACATACTACTATCCACACTCTCTGGCGAAAAACCAATTTTTAGAAATAGTTTGAGGCGTTAGTGGGCGTAGGCGGTAATTTGTCCTTTCCATTACCGTCAATGAACAGGCTCAATCAAACCGAGCCTAAAATCTTTTCAATTGTCGTTTTGTGCGTTCTTTAGAGTTTCTTTATTTCTCTCTATTTTATTTGATAATTGATGTTATACTTTTAATCAAATGAAATACACTTGGAAGTAAAATAAACAGTACCAACTAATAGGATGGTACAGATACTGATCTCGTCCCCTATTAAAGATAAAGCTGTTTCTCTGACGCCTTTATCTTTGTTCAAATCTATTTGAAGCATACTGCAAACGATAAATTAACTCATGTAGTCAAATGACTGTGTATATTGTAAACACTTGAATACTATCAATAAGGCCCTTCTTTCTAATTATATCAAGGTATACTAAAATATTAATAAACCAGCTTTGTGGCGAGTTGCAAAATCAAGTGATGAAAATGTTGAAAGACATCTAATTGCATTATTAATTAATACACCCCTCCTTGCTCCGCCTTCTGTGCCCTCTCTTGCATTGACGTGTCCGCGTTTCTGCTACGGGACATACTCGGTACCTTTCCGAAGGCCCTGTGTGACTGAATGTTCCGTAGACGTCGCTCACCCTTTAGTCTTAGCCCTCATATTTTTATTAATTATATATATATATATATATATATATATATATATATATATATATATATATATATATATATATATATATATATATATATATATATATATATATATATATATATATATATATATATATATATATATTCACAAACCTAAAGTACCTCAAAAATAAAACAGTGCTTAAGAAACCTTCAACAATGCAGGTAGACGCAATTATAGCAGCTGTCAATGTATGTGGATACCGGTACGGAAAAGTTATTAATGCTGGCCAGTCATTATTCTTTCACGTGTTGTTTGATAATTTTGTATCAAAAATTTATTATGAAATTTGTATAAAGATGTATTGTAAACAATATAAATTTCTTTGTGAATATGGATATGTACATTTTGATTATTCAATATGTCTATTAACGCCTAAACGTAATCATTTCGTGAACCTAGTCGGACCTCATTAGATACTTATAAAATCGCTGGCATTTAATCAGCATTCTAGATTACAAAGAATTTCACAAACTCATATGACAAACTGAACACCGTAAAACATTTACATATCGTTTTAAATAAAATATGGAGGTACTTACAAATTCAACTGAAGATCTTGATATCTCATCTACGGATGATGAAACATTCTACTGCGAAATTTGCTCCGAGACTGGGGAAGAATTTATAGTGCATGGATATTGTACAAACTGCAATGAATATATGTGTAAAAATTGCTTCGACTACCACCGAAAACCAAAGCCTACTCGTAACCATATCTTATTGCTTAGGAATGCGATGCCAAAGCCGACCGAAAGGCCGACATCATCCGTTTCACCGGACGTGTGTAATGAGCTATGCAAGAAACATCCTGCGGAGATTGCTGCTTTCTACTGTGTGACACATGACGATTTCTTTTGCAATTCATGTGCCGCGACTACACATAAAACATGCGAGTTTTTGTACATACCGGATGCGGCCAAAGATTTCGCTGAAAGTGCCGAGTTAGAAAAAACATTCAGTGACTTAAATGAAATATCAAAAGTTTGCGAGGAAAACGTTGATCGCTCTGAAAAAAATTCAGCGAAAAGCGATAACATGCTCGCCGTAGCTAAGAAGAACGTAGAAACATATATAGAAAATGTGCAGCAAATATTGTCAGAGAAAGCTGAAAAGGCTTTCGCAAAAATGGATGAAATTAATAATGACAACAAGGACAACATGTCTAATGTGTCGGATACATGCAAGACAACAAAATCAAAATCTGAAGAGCTGAAGCAAAGTCTGCAGAAACTTCTTGATAAAAAACAGTTTTGCCAGTTATATACAGCATCAAAGAAAGCTACAAATGCGATACGAGAGCTAGAAGTAACTGTAACAAATGCAGGAAACGAGAACAAAATACAACACTACAAATGCCAGTGTGACAAGCGACTATTCCAAATAGCAACAAATTCAAGCATTTTCATTTGCATTGATCCAAACGACAAGAAAAGACTTTTCCCACTGTACCAATCGGTTATAGTTTCGGAAGGTTCTAAAGTGGACAGTGATGTGCCAGTGGAACAAGCCCCAGATGTCCCACAGGTACAAGACGTTCCAGAGCCGAACTTCCCACCACCGGTTGTACCACCCCGAAAATTTACGATGAGCGAGAGTTTGGTGGATATACCCATTGCTAACGTAGAAGAGGAACCGATTTATGAATTCATCGAAGATAAAAGAAACTAATTCACAAAAAACATTCCTGAATTTTAGGGTTATCAAATAGAATGCGAGACATGAATTTAATTTACCGTTGGTAATTTTGGACAAGTGTAAGAGTACAGACTGTTAGTAAGGTTACTAAATTGGAGGGCAAACTTGATATTTAATTGATCTGTGATAAAAAGTCACGCTGTAACATATAAAAAAGGATTGTAACATTATTTTATGCTATACATGTAAATATGAGTATTTGTTGCTGATTCTTTGTCGTCTTTGTATAAATCTTGACATTTGCCGACATGAACAATAATCCTGTTGTATATGCTGTATACACCGGTGAATACTACGAAAGGCATTTATATTTTCGTAGATTTTTTTCGTATATAAAAAAGCATATTCATGTAAAAAGACATTGAAATATGGTTGCTGTAGGCTTTTGTCATTATTAATTGTGTTTGTTGGCGATTTAATTGTGTTTGTTGACGATTTAATTGTGTTTGTTGACGATTTAATGCAATTATCAAGCAATAGACAACTCTGTATAATAATGATTAAGATATTAATTTTTCTTGCTTTATTTGAATAAAATATATAAATATTATATATCATATAATACAATGTATATGAATGTGTTGGTATTTTGTAAATAGATTTGAGTAGTTATCATATAGCTGATGACTTAGAAAATGACAGAAAAAAAATAAACTGACAATTCATGAAATGTATGTTAATTATGATAATAACTAAACTAAGTAAAAAAATAAAATAGCTTAAATCAGTAGTATTTCATTTTTGATATTTATCATTTAAACATCATTTCATTTTTTTAAATTCTTTTTAACATATATTTATTTTTACGTCGAACCAACACAGTATAGGCCATATGCCCCCCCCCCCCCCCCGTGCATTATTTCAGACAAGTGCAGGAACCTAAATAGAACCACCGGTGTTCTGTAAGCTGGATCGCTTCCTCACATGAAAGTCAAAAGTCCCTGGCGGGATTCGAACCAACAGTATTGAGTGACAAGTGATTTGATGTCAATAAACGACCTTAATCACATAGCCATGGCCATCCCTGAAAGGAGTAAGGTCTACCGTTACATAATTTCACACAATAGATGTTTCAGTATCTGACTTCAGCTGTTTAGCTCATCTAGACAATATGAATGAAGAGGCATCCCGCAATAAGACACTTGTCCACAACATTTGGCAAGAATACAAGTTGCAATGTTGGCAAATTGTTCTTCATCTTTAAACGAATCACAAAGTACATGCTTTATCAAGAGATACCTTCATGAATCGTATGCCTCCTTTGTGTTTAATGAGAATAATTCATTGTTAAGAAGTCACGGAGGTAATGTTAGTACAATACTTAGCTAATAAATAGGGGAAATGGTAAGTCGAAAATAGAAAAAGTACATACATGTGCCTATATTTTTATAACAAAAAGTTGTGATTAAAATAATTCTCTCTATCAAAGCGGAAACGATTTTCCCTTTTACGGTAACCGTTCCTTTGACCTTTGAGAAATCAATTTCAATGAGGGCTATCATAAAAAAACTGTGCTTCACGTGATAGTCTTCTTACACACGTTTCACGTCAGTGGACTGAAGTGGCCGCAATAACAATGTAAAGGCCTTATGGTGGTGTTCTATTAAATAAGAACAACAATCCCACTTAACTTGTCATTTTTTTTAATTTATCCAGGCTATTATCATATGATGCTTTAAAACTGGATCATATGGTTTTGCAGTGTTTTAGTAGAAGTACTTTAACGTTCAATGTCACTTTGACCTATAAGTACTAAAGCTGGAACTTGCTTTTATCCCAGACTAAGGTAAAGTCATACAATAGATACATACATAGAGCCAATAAAGACGGTTATCCTGTGTAGTTTGACGGCTCTGGGTAAAATATTGTTGTCTAGCTAAAGTTTTATGTCCTTTGAGCATGCGAGCTAAATCCAATAGGGGACTTAAACTAATGAAATTTAAAGGTTGTGTGACAGTTGGCACTTAAGTTACGGAGGGTTTGTTTTTTTGTTTTGAGAAAAAAAAAAACATCATTGAAAACATAAGAAGGAACAATTACTTTGTGTAAAATTAGTAGCCCTAAGATTAATCATCGAAAAACCTTTTTTTGTAAAAGAAAAAAAAGAGAATAAGATCAAATCAATGTAGAAAATAGTAGTGGTTTCAAGTCAACTTAGCGCTGGTATGTTTCATGATGTTAAATCTAGGTACAAATAATTATTACAATCGATAGCACCATCTCATTCCTAACTAGTTATCCAAAAGAAATATAATAAAAAATACATGTAGCAATGACCTTGACCTTTTGGGTCTCACGGGGTATCCACATAAGCTTGCTATATACGTGTACCAAGATTTAGAACAACTTCTTTCCTAACTCTAATGAAAAAAGTTTCCTACTTTTAGTGATCTTGACCCTAGGTCAAAAGCAATCTAAAGACTCATTCCTAATTCTAATTACCATCCGGAAACCCTTTTTACTATCTTCTATCTTAAGTAACAGTGACCTTGTCCATAGGGGATGCTAAGGTATCCCAAGCTAGGTCTCCGACATTAGTTTACTATTAACAATATCTCATTCCTTACTCTAAGTATCTACCAGAAACAGTTTTCAGTTTAATTAACAGTGACCTTGACCCTAGGGGTTTCAAATGCAATGCCACGTGAAGACTCCACATAAGCTTACTATATACTATAAGTACTATAAGTATGATTACAATATCTCATTCAAAACTCTAATTATTTTTGGCATCTTTTTTTCAATTTTAGTAACATTGACCCTAGAGCATACAAAAGCAATTCAAAGCTAAGAATCCACATAAACTTGCTACATACTACTGTAGATAAGGTTTAAATAATCCAAGTTCTCTATTCAGAATGCTAATGCGAATTCCTCTTTAAGGCCATACCAAATCTATGGTGGTGTCATGTGTTTTTTATTTCATGCTTTCCAGTGTTTTATTGTAATATATCAGATGATTATATTCTGATAAACCACTAGTGAAATTTATAGAATATAATTTTCAACTGTAGCCGGACTATATCTGAATGCGGATGAAAAGAAAATCATAACTAAATAGAATAACAGGCAGAAATAAATGCCGCCATGCGTAAATTTTGCTTCTGTAGGAAAAGAAAGTCGATGTCAGCATACATCATGTTAAAAATGCAACAAAATTAACAGAAATTTAACAGAACTATATTTCAAAATTGATGATGTGACGTCATGATGTGATGACGTCACAAAGGAGAATGCGCGACGTTACGCGGCAAAATCAGTAAAAATTACTTAAAATCACTTAAAACGCATGAAATAAAAAGAAAATTTATTTGTTTTACATATAAGATTGAAATAAATTTCATTCGTGAACACCAGCTATTATATTTTCACTCATGGCTACGCCACTCGTGAAAATATTACATCTGGTGTTCTGAGTGACTCAGTGAAATTATATTTCAATCTTACATGCAAAACAAACAAATATCCTCTCTATGTTTGTATATTGTTCCTTTGTTATGGGTGACTGAACTGGTTTTGCAAGTTCAGTGATGGTTGATTGATTTTGTATGCAAGTCTTTGTTAGCTGATATGGTTCTGTGATTGCCATAACATTTCTTGGTAAATGACCACTCTTATCACTGCTTTCAAAATGACAACATATTTCCTTATATTCAGAAATTTCTTTATAAAAATACTTTGCATCTGCATTCAATTATTTAATACATTTGATGTCTTCTAACAATGCCTGGTATGTATAAATTAATTATATGTGAGATTGTTTTTACTGTAATTTAAATTGTTTTGTAATATATTGTATTATGTATTTTGTGAAATGTATTTCTATTTAAAGATATTTGCATTGTTATTTTATGTCTTATTGTTATTTTATCCTATTACAGGTTTTATACTTTATAGAATAAATATATATATGTAGAACATCACTGAGTATTTATTGCAACCATAACCCAGTCTCTCATTCCTAACTCTAGTTATCATCCTGATTCCATCATTCAATATTTAGAAGCAGTGCCGTTGACCCTAGGGGACCCAAAAGCAAGCCCAAACAAGGTCTCCACATAAGCTTTAGCTATTTATCAAGTATGATAATAATATCTCATTCCTAATTTATGTATTATCTGGAAACCATGAAAAAGGAGGCATAATAAAATAGACAAATAAATAATTAACAATAAAATTTTAATCATCCTTAATTTCATTTTGTTAAACCATAATTAACTTATACACTTCAAGACTATTGAAAAAAATGTGCAGTTCCACGATTTAATGTTCTTTTTAAATTATTCTCCTTTACTTGTATTTTCAATACATTGTACTTCTTCCTTTTTTCAATTCTCTTCCTTTTTCTGATTAATTCCAATCCAAAACTTGTAAACATTAAAACTGTTACACTTAAAGTAAACAAAAACTATGACCATATACATAATAAATGGACACCAATTTCTGTCCAACTAGAGTACTAGGCTTCATATTGCCTCTTTGGTGTTTGTATTATATCACTTCCAGGGTAAATAGGTTGACCTTCTTCAAACTCATTCAACCAGAATGTCTTCATTGTGCCCTTTCCCTGAAATAAGAATAAAAAAACATGGACTTAAGGATGTGTCTTACAGTTTCTTCATTTTTTATATAGAAAAAGAAGGATAATTAAAACTAGTGGACAGAATTTTCTTAAATATTGCATGATGAAAGAGAATAATTGAAGCAAAAAGAAAATTGGGGGGGGGGGTCTCTATGATATCTGCGTTCTCTTGAGTTATCTGCCTTGGAAATGTGTTTTTATGCCATTTTCAAGAGCAGATAACTCAAACCTGTAAAAGGACACAACTCATTTGATTTCAAATTAATGTTTATTACTTTATTCCCTGTCCTTGTGAACAGTTGTTTATGCAAAATGATAAGATATTTTCTTTCAGTTATGCCCCCTTTTTGAAGATAATTAACGTAGGTTTACTAAGTAGCATGTATATGCATGCATATAGAAACAAAATATGCCCATTCACATATTTACAATTTAGATAAAATACAGGCAACAACAAAACAAAGTAGAAAAAGATAAAATAAATAAAAAAAACAAGGGCTTTTATCTGGAACTATTGTTTGGAGCTGTTAATAATCATACTGGAATATTACACAAATCCTTTGTCACTCCATCTATTACACCCACAAAAGATAAACAAGAGGGCCATGATGGCCCTGAAATCGCTCACCTGTATATAGAACCCTAGGCCAATGCCAATTTTAAACCAGGGACTTTTATTTGAACAAACTTGGTAGACAGCCAGTAGAAGATGTTTTCATGATAAATATCTAAGCTTTAACTCTTTGGGGTTTTTATGAGAAGATTTTATTTAAGTTTTTACTTAAAACAATGACCCCACCCCCCCCCCTCCATCAATGACCGCCCGGGGCAGGGCTAATTTTGACCCAGGGCATTTATTTGAACAAACTTGGTAGACATCCACTATGAGATGTTTCATGCTGAATATTTAAGCTCTAGCTTTTTGGGGTTTTTAAAAGAAATTTTTTAAGTTTTTACTATATACAAATAAGGAAAATCAATGATCCCCCCCCACCCCCCCCCGGGCGGGGCCAATTTTGACTCCAGGGCATTTATTTGAACAAACTTGGTAGACACTGACTAGGTGATGTTTCGTGCCAAATATTTTAACTCTAGCTCTTGCTGTTTTCTAAAAGAAGATATTTTAAGTTTTTTCTTTCGGTTGCCATGGAAACCAGAGTTCTGCTTGGAATTAAATTCTTTGAACAATTTTTAAAGTTGACTACCAAAGGAACATTCCTGTGAAGTTTGGATGAAATTGGCCAAGTGGTTTATGAGGAGATGTCATTTAAAGTAAAAGTTTACGGACGGACGGACGACGGACAAAAAGCGATCACAAAAGCTCACCATGTCACTTTGTGACAGGTGAGCTAAAAAGTGGCTCATATTGGCTATACATATAGAGCAAAACCTTAAAACTAAAAAGGCTGTTACGTGCAGTAATGACAAACAATTTGGAAAACAGATAAAAACTTTAGAAAAAAGGTTTGGAGAATTTTTTTTTTGAAACAAGAACATTGCTGAAGGCAATGGATGCTCCCTAAACTTGCAAATTTGTCAATGTATTCAATGCAGTCATAAGTCAATAAAAGCTGTAAGAGCAAAAGTGTAATAATCTATTTTTCTTGCATTAGTGAACTTGACCCCAGTTAACCCTTACTCCACCCAAAGTAAGAGGAAAAACAAAATGTATCTAACAAATATGAAAAACATCAGTCAATAAATAAAGGTTGCATGAGCAAAATTGTAAAAATCTTTTTTATCAATTTTGTTACCTTGACCTTGACCCAAGTGCCTACTTTTCTTTAACCCAAAGTTTAAGTGCAAAGCAAACTATTTACCTACTGAACAAGAAAGACACTGCACTTCATCTCACTATGTAAAGTTTCAATGAGATAACATTGATAGTTTACAAGTTATACTCCATGCAGGCAAGCATACACTGTAGTTCAACATTTTTATAAGTATTATATAGAGATAATTAAAGAATTAAGCAAGGTGGAATTATGGTTCTTTCATACAGCACTTTCACTGGTATCTATCACTGTGTGAAGTTTTAATCAAATTCCTTCAATATTTTTCAAGTTATTCTCCATACAGGCATTGTAAAGTCCTACGAAGGGAGATAATTCAAAAACCTAAGCAATGTAGGATAATGTTACTTTGACATTGCATTTTCTTTTTCTAGTCTCTACAATTTTTTGTAGTTTCAATATGATATCATTGATACTTTATTAGTTACACTTCAGACAAGTACATTTCAATTAAAACATTAAGCAAGGTAGAGTTTTGGTTCTTGGACTCTGCACTTCCTCTCAATGGTCTCTATCACTGTGCGAAGTTAAAATCTAATTCCTTCAATATTTTTCAAGTAATTCTTCAGACAAAAGAGTAACAGACAAAGAGAAGGGACAAGTCAGCAACAATATGCCCTCCCTCTGGGGAGCATCAAAAACCTGCAAAAATCCTGTTAACATTATAAATTTTCCATTTACTTTGAAAGAATCAGCCTACCTTAACTTCAATTTCACCTCTTTCTTCAATGTTGTATATTGGTGTAAGATCTAACAATGTCTTAGTTGTGTTAGATATATGAATTCTGAAAGCTGGAAAAATAAGTTTTCTCTTCATACATGACCACATGTTTTATAACAAAATATCTATCCTCACACAATTACACAGCTAAAGAAGAACCCTGCATATTTTATATATAAACAATGTGAGATCTGCTTAAGTATTAATGTCAACACATTTTTTTTTTTACTTAAATATTTGTTTTGAGAAGAAAAGAAATTAACATTGTAAATGAAGTGAATGTACAGAAATGTAAAGACAACATACGTATAGAATTGGACTCCATTCTAGATGCAGTATTGACAGTATCCCCGAATAAACAATATCTTGGCATCTTTAACCCCACTACACCAGCAACGACTGCCCCTGAAACACAAAGGGAAATTCTACTTATTTAATTGGGCCGTTTAAACTGTAAATATTCATTTGGAGACTTTCCAGCTTTACTGACTGAACAGGAATTCATGTGCCCCTCTATAATGCATTATTGCATGTTACTGTATGACTTGGCACCGAGAGTAGATACACCAACATCCCATATGCTAGTTGTCACGGAAAAAGGGGATTTGAATCCACAGCAGTGACCTTAACCACTTGGTAATAAAGGCACCAACTCTTCTCAAAGCTTGAGACTTAGGGTAACAAAACATGTCTATCTCAAGCAACATTCTTATTATTCATTGTGTTGCAACTAACACAAGTAAATTGTGCCTATATATTAAAGCTTGTGGGTTTTTTGCATAATACTATTTTCTCCATATTTGCCTATGTACATGCCTGGATATTGTTTTAATGTATTTTATATTATATATACATATTGTATTCAACATGATTGATTGTTCAGACTATCTTTATCATTTTATCAATAACAAAACCATACTTATCTGCTAGTATGGACGGGGAAAGTACATGGCAGTAAAATTAAGAATCATATACACTTTGCTAAAATTGTACATTTGTTAATCAAGGGTAAAACAAACCTGTTGTAGTAGATACGAGGGTTGTCCCAATATTCTGTTACTAGATTGTTAAAAAGCTAAATAAAATAGGTACAAATTTGATATTTTAATATGTTATAAACATATATAATTAAAACGTTTTCACAATTTTACATAGAAAAATATCAACAAACAACAAAAATATGCTGTAAATACCATGGCAACTATATGAATAGCGGCGCACGTCAAACGTGAAAGACGGCGTTAAATCTATATAAAGCGCCTTTCTCAAATACTCTCAATGGCTTTCAATACAATAATGGTGCAGTTTAACCAATAAATCGTCAATTACGGACTTAAATCATGTGGTTGTTAATGTCTGCGGAATGTTTGAATAGTATACATTAGTTTTTGCTACACACAAACTTCCGATCTCGTTGCACCTGTTTTTAGCTGTAGGAAATAGGGGACGGAGATCGGTCTTCCTATTCGTGTTCCTTATGTTCGCTTTTTGTAGTGCAGAACTCTGGTTCCGTTCATGCCTTTAGTAAACAAATGCTCAGGATATGTTACTAAACGGCTCTATTTGTTCAATTTGTTGAAAATTGTAACATGTGTCATCTCGAAATAGTCACGAAACCTGAGTGACCTGTTCATTGCGCCGCAAATTCTTCAAACATCGCTATTTTAACTTTATTTTTTTATGAGATACTTTCATTTATCCGTTACTTGTTCCTTTCTTAAGTTATTTAACTAAAATTTTCTAAGATGATGTAAACATTCTAAGCAGCAGATGAAGTCAACGTCACATTGTGCAGACACATCATCAGATATTTGAAGTATTCGTTATTAATTTTAGCCCTTTCATTACAAAATACAAAATATTTGACTTGCGCCGGCAACTCAAACCAATGTCGTTAATACTGAAAATTTCTAAGTAACTAGAGTAAATTTTTTGTAAATAATTTGTTGTAATGTTAGATAATAAACTTAATGATTATATGTGTGAATTGTAATCTAATGGCGTTAAAAATGAACCGTCTATAAAATTTGTCACGGACTTTTGGGACAACCCTCGTATAGATAAAATCAAAGGTTGCTGTACAAGATGTTCTTCTATCATATGTCAAATCTTGAAACGGGGCTTCAGACTATAAAGTTAAAATATCAAAACTACCTGTATGGAGTCCAATACGAGCTTTAAGTTGTTCTTCTGGCAAATGTCTTATCTTGAATGTTTTCAGTGTATAGAGTATAGTAAGAGACATATTGCTCATTTCCTTGGCATGCTCATCCCCTATCCTGTTGGGAAGTCCAGATACACACATGTAAGCATCTCCTATTGTCTCAACCTACATAGATATTATTCACACTTGAGAGAAATTGTTAGTTATATAATAAACATTACAGTCAAAAGTGTTAAATAATGAATACTTATATTGGCCAGCTGAGCTCAATTTGGATAGCATCTGATTTGTAAGCGAAGAGTCACTAGTTTGATCATTGAGAGAAGCAGAATTTTTCCATGACAACTGATTTCTGACATTGAGTCAAATGATTATTTGTCTCTACACTGATTCAGAAATCATGCCACCAATAGATGGCTAAAAATGAGTTAAAACAAACAAACTCATAGAGTATATTCAATAGAATTCTGAAATGAAACACAATTCTTTTAGAATCTCTAAGACATACAATAACCAGCATCTTCCACCTCTGACATTTTCAAATTATATGTAAAGAAAAAGCTTGATAGAGGTGTGAGGATTTTGGAGGGAATGAGGGCATATTATTATGATATGAATATGATAATAATATTGTCTTTAAGTGATATGGTATGATTTGATATGAGATGATTTGATATAAAACAATATTACATAATTTGATACAGATAAAAACATGTAAGCATCTCCTATTGTCCAATTTGTAACCAGTCATTTTATGTAAATCATTTCAAAAATTATATGTGCTATTTAAAATAATTATGTCTATATAATATACATATACATAATTATTTTATGGTTTTAAACAATTTATTTTATTATATAATGTTTCTTTTATGTACTAAATGTGGTATCTATTAACGTAGACATCTGTTTGGTACGTTTACGTCATTTCCTTTGTTATTTATTGTATCAATTGATGAAGCTTATTAAAGGGAAACATGTTGTGTTGGTTTTTATCCTTGAATTATGATATAATGAATTGTTCTAATCATTCAAATTTACCTTGTACACCCTAAACTGATCAATGGCACTGTCAAAGGCTGTATACAAGTCATTAAGCAGATCTACTACCTGAAATATATGAATAATGATAAATTTTATAGCCTGAATCAATTCATCTGTTTCATTAAAAAAAGTATTTCTTTTAGGCACTTACAGGTTGACTGTTATTTTTGAGAAATTCTGCATAGAATTTAATTATAAAAGACTTATAAAAATATACACATTCGTAAGAATATCATTGGTGATGAGGGAATAAGTCCAAAATAAATATTGATTTCTAAGCTATGGTTACTTGGTGATGAATTGTTCACTTATAGAAACAAGAAACGGTTGAACCGGGTGATGCTCCCCCGAGAAGGTTCTGGACACAGGAAAGTATAAAAAAATGAACAAAGGGCAAAAACTCCAAAATTAGGCAAGGCGGAGTTATGTTTTTTTGCACTGCACTTCTATTCAATGAGATCTATCTATCTATAAAGTTTCCTGATGATATTAGAGTTATGTCCCGGGTAAAATTCAAAGTGTAAAAATGAACAAAGGGCAATAACTCCAAAATTAGACCAGGTTTGTTTAGGTTCTTTAAGCATTGCAGTTCTATCCAATTATATCTAGCTACCTACAAAGTTTCATGTTGATATCTCTAATAGTTTTAAAGTTATGACAAAAGTCAAAAAGTAAAAATAAACAAAGGGCAATAACTTCAAAATAAGGCAAGGTAAAGTAATGATTCTTAAGCACTGCACTTCCACCCAATGAGACCTATCTATCTACAAAGTTTCATGTTGATATCTCTTATAATTTTAGAGTAATGTCCCGGACAAAGTTCAAAGTGTCAAAATGAACAAAGGGCAATAACTCCAAAAGTAGGCAAGACAGTGTTACAGTTCTCGTGCACTGCAAACCTACTTAATGAGATCTATCTACCTACAAAGTTTCATGTTGATACCTCTTATAGTTTTAGAGTTATGTCCTGGACAAAGTTCAAAGTGTAAAATAAACAAAGGGGGATAATTCAAAAATTAGGCAAGGCAGAGTTACGGTTCTTGTGCACTGCACACCTACTCAATGAGATCTATCTACCTACAAAGTTTCATGTTGATACCTCTAATACATTTAGAGTTATGTCCCAGACAAAGTTCAAAGTGTAAAAATAAACAAAGGGGGATAATTCAAAAATTAGGCAAGGCAGAGTTACGGTTCTTGTTCACGGACATGGCGGCGACTATATGCTCCCCCGAAATTTTTCGGGGAACATAAAAATTGTAAGTGGCAAGGTAGCTCTGTCAGTATAGCTGTGGAACAATATTCCAAGGGTCCTGTGTTTGAGTCCTGTCTGGCTGCATATATAGAAATATATCAGTGAAATACAAAACTCATATTTCCAATGTTTGAAACAGTGCAAAATATCATTTGATATTTTTCACTGTTTCGAATTTAAGCCCGTTACGTTGTTTCAGTGAAATACCAGCTTGCATAGCGCTGGAAACCAACTTAGTGACGTCTAAACATTGTAAATGACGTCAAGTTGTATTATTATTTAATTGGCACGCTTTTCATTTAGTATTAGATTAAAATGCCTTTTTAAATGTTTCTTTGCATATAATAAAAAGAAAAAATTTGTTTAGTTTAGTCAGTTTAGTGTAAGATTGAAATATTTTTCACCTTGTGAACACCAAAGTTCATATTTCAATATTTGTTTTGGTGCCAACATGGTGAAATATATCCCGATCTTACACTGAATAAAACAAATATCCTCTATATAATCTCATCTAAAAAAAACTAATGGAAGAAGATGAACCCATATATTTAGACTGTTTGATCGAAACATACCTGAATTGGTGTACTTTTTCCACACAGAACTGTGAATCCAACAATATCAGAGAAGTAGATGGTCACAGAATCAAATGATTCCGGAGTGACTGTCATTCCTGCTTGTAGTTGCTTAGATACTGATCTAAAAATAAAAATTCCTTATCCTCAAAAATCTTGTAATGATAAACCTATGCCACAAGTATTTCAGGCCATTATCTTAACAGGCCTAACAGGCTCTATTCTATTCAAGTAACTTAATTTCAGAACTTTGATATTAAGGTCCCTTAGAACAGGAAACTACAGAGAAGTCCATAACATAGATAGAGCAAATTAAAGGTTACATGAAATCTATATTTAATCATATATTTCCTTTTTATTAACTTTATTGTATCTGTTGCAATGCTGTACAATAAACTGATTTTTTTACTATTTGCTGTTAAATATATAGCTGAATACAATATGTTTTTCGTAAATTTTTACAAACTAAAGAAGTAAATACAAAACTCAATAAAAAAGCACATTTTTCTGACCCAGTAACACGTAGAGTCCCTTTAAATAATAACATAAGTTCTAAGCTCTCAGTCTCTACAGTAGGCTAAGCTGTACATCTGTGTTATCAGACCAGACTTATTATCTACTCAATTTTAAATCTTTAATAAAAAAAACCCTGAAACAACTAAGTTACTATTTCATATTGAAATGAGTCTTACATAAATATAGTCTACAGTAAGGTTTAAACCTGCTCGAGCCTAAAATGATTAGCCTTTGCCTTTGGTATAGAGCCAGGCAAGCCGGCACAATTGTATCAGTCTGACATGCTCTACATTGCTGACTTGAGTTACGAATTTTAAAGTTTAATCTTGACATCCCCAAAATTAATAATGGACATTTCCAGAAATGAAAGTTGTACATGTCCATTTAAGAAATTCAGCAGGTTATGTTTTACAGTATACAATGAGTATTTGTAATATATGATGCTTACTCAGGTAACAGTTTGTTGAGTAGTTCTTCAACTTTCTGTTTCTCTTCAAGGTAAGCTTTAGTTCTCTCTGCCGCGAGATGTTCCAGATTGTCTGCATAGTCAGACATTCTCTTCAATAAGTTGTCCATCATATTGGTCACTTTTCCCCTGTAATAACCAAATCAAGGAAGCATGGCTAAGTGGTTAAAGATTGCTGGATATGTGGGTTTAAACCCAATTAGGGGCAAGCAGTAATGTTCCCCTGAGCAAGAAACTATACTTTCATTGCTTCATTACTGGTTGATTCAAGGAACAGATTTAAGTGTTTCAATAAGCCCATAAGCTTTCTATACAATCAAACTGGAATATATTCATATAAACTAATGAACCATGAAATAGAGATACAGCTTTTTTGTAAAAAACTTATAAATTGACACTTGCATAAAAGAAAGCTTTGTTGACTACAAAGTTCTCAAAATTTTAAGCCCCATTGACTAGTTTAACCAATGAAAAATGTGAAACAGTAAAAAAGATAATACTTTCTTGAATGTTGAGTATTGTATATTTTTTAGACTTCTCAAAAGCTTATCTGCCTTTCAACTCAGTGTTTGACATAAATGCGTTTATGTAGAACTATGATAAAAACATGATAATGATCAGTTAATTGGAAAGAATTATCAAAATCTGCAACGTAATTGTGTTTAGATGAAACAATAACATGGTACAGAGGTGATTATACAAAATCATGCCTGAATTTTCATTATGATCCTGAAATACTTATTCATTTCTTTGAATTATTCCAATACCTTCTCATTTTCTTGTATACTTCATCTATATCATTGAACGATGGCCTTTCAGATGGTTCATCACACCAGCAAGACTTCATTAATGACATAAGTTCCGGAGTACATGCGTCTTCAGCAACAATAGGACGTAGAAGTTGCGGTTTCTTCGTTATCAACTGGTTGATTATATCTGTAATCCATTCAAATTTATAAATAATTTTGATTGAATTCAACCTGTTGCATAGAGTACATTATAGAAATTTCTGATAGTGTGATTAGATGTATAGATCAATGTTCAGCCAGCATTTCTTTCCCTTTTTATTATACAAGAGCAATCAACGATCATATGTTTCACCTGATGATAGTCAATTAATAAGTTGTATTGAATGTTGATTGGACATGTAAATTGAAAATTGACTGTTACATAATGGATGCTTGAGTGTTTTCTGTAATGTGGAGAAAGTAAGAATTACCCAAATATCATTATCAGGCTGTTAATAGCCTTTTTTATTCAAAGGTTATAACTCAGCCAAAATCATTTGCACAACTACAAAATGCACAAGTACTTGAGGTACCAATCAATGCTGTAACAGTTCATTTAAAGTAAGAGAAGTAGTCATGACAAACTTTAAAAATTAAAATAATTTAAGGGCAATGTAACTCATTGAACTGTAAAATTGTTACCATTTGCACAACTAGACTTGGAACTGTTCATCAGCTAAGTGACATTTAAATTTTACTTTTAAGATCAAACAACAAAGACAATTGAAAGTTTGACTTTAGAGGTCAAGGACATTTGGGTTCAAAGTAATATTTAAGTATGTCAAAATGAAGGTCAACTCTATAGGTACATTGTATTTTTATAATTGTACTGTTTTAAAATGAAGGCAATAGCATATCTAATGAAGATGTTATAACTAAGGTTTAAGTTGTCAAGTTCAGAAGGACAAGAAGAAAATTAAAAAGACATGACAGACCAATGGTATATCCGATATAATATATTTTTCTATGCAAAAAGATCGACTTTACCATCAGTATCCATGTGGTTTTCCTCAAATGGTTCCATCCTCATTATAAGCTCCTGAAGTACGATACCGAACGAATAAACATCACCTTTCTGAGAGTAGCCATTGATCTCTGTTGTGCTTACAAGGTGTTCCGGAGCAGTCCATAAAAGCTCTGAAATAACAACCATTACTATAGCTTGTAGAAAACATATGAGCCGCGTCACGACAAAACCAACATAGTGCATTTGCGACCAGCATGGATCCAGACCAGCCTGCGCATCCGCGCATTCTGATCAGGATCCATGCTGTTCGCTTACAAACTCTTTAACAAGTAGAGAAACCGATAGCGAACAGCATGGATCCTGATCAGACTGCACGGATGAGCAGGCTGGTCTGGATCCATGCTGTTCGCAAACCCATTATGTTGGTTTTGTCGTGACACGGCTCATATCTGTAAATGCTTGCTAAATAAAATCCATAAAACTGTAGTTTAATTAGTAAATTAAGTAGAAAATTTGTGTATGACTCAAATTTATTAACTGGTACTATGGTGTAAGGAAGAAGGAAAACATAGTTGAGATGTCTCCTTATATAGTACAGATTGACAAAAAATAGTATGTTTTTAAGAGTAAGGTAAAAATTCACAATGATTATTTCAGTTTAAGATTCCGGTAAAGACAATAATTAAAGGTAATCTCAGTTTTCATTTAAAATCTGGACAAATAAATGTAAAATCCTACAAAGCTGTGCTCCTAGTATTGTACTTTTTTTTCAAATGGAACAATCTTTTAAAGATAAAATCAATATATTTTTGCTAAAGCAGATTCTGATTATTTAGGATCTTGGCAAGTGCAGAAATGCCAAGTGCCATCTAGCATCACAAAAACATCAATCCCCAGATCAAGTATGCAGTCCCAATATTTTGACTGCAAGACCAACTGATTTTACAAACTGATATGACATAGATATCAGTCTTTAAGGGAAGAGCAACCATCATATATAATAAAAAGCCATGGTGCACAATTTATTTGGCTACAGATCAAGGTACTCGCACTATAATCTCACATAATATTGTATTTTTTCTCATATTTTATTACAAGTACTATACAAAAATTTAGACCTAGCAATTGCTTATATAGATAATAAAATAAAATGTACTTCTTTTATTATATTCGCCAGCTTCCAATGCCTGCTTCCTGGCAATAGATCTGTCTTCAGCCAAAAATGAAGCCGGGCCATAGTCGGTGATCTTCAAAGCAAAACGGCTGTCAATTACACAGTTGGTGCTAGAGAAATTACCATGCACATTAAGTGGGCTGTTGTGTAAGTACTGCATACCCTAGAAATAGCAAAATGATTACATTTAAGTTTGATCATGCAGTTATAACCTTTGAGCAAACTTGAATAATATAAATCCTCACCAATGGTACTATTACAAATGTAGTATATCCTCATTTGATAATTTTTCCATTTTTACTTTTTTTGGAGAGCAAAATATATTTTTGATTCTTTTTCCTAATTGCAAATAAAAAAATACTTGAAAAAGAATAAACATACTTAACTAGAACTATCGCTGAATGCGATTCATACCCCCACCAATGTCCTTGACAGAAGACGACTTGGAAAGGTGGTTAAGGGAATAACTTAAGTGGCACAAATACATAAAAAGAAATTATCTCTGGTGAAAAAAAGACTAATTGTACAGGTAATAGTATAAATATATATTATCAAATCATGTTCCAAACAGTTACAAATAACCTTTCATTTTCCCAATGTACTAAACATTTTATAAGTCAATTTTTGACCTTCAAGTGTGGCCTTTACCTTAAGCTGGCACATGGGTAAGATGGGTTATGCACATCGCCCAGTTGGGGTGAACATTTGAGTAAAGTTTGAAGAAAATCCTTCCATTAATATAGAATTTATAGAGCGGACACAACATATTGTCTAGAATTGATTGTATGTAAATTTAAAGACTTAAAAAGGGGCATAACTTTGTCAAAATGCAATACAGAGTTATATAACTTGACCTGCATATCTTACTTGTGACACCTCATATATCTTTTAAGTTTCAAGCAAATACCTGTGCTAGTTTCAGAAATATTCAAGTACATGTTTAAATTTAAGAACATTTTCTAAGTGACCTTGACCTTTAGCCAGCACAAAGGTGATATGGATTCTGCACATAACCATGTTGAGGTGAACATTTGAGTAAAGTTTGAAGAAAATTCTTCCATTAGTATAGGATTTATAGAGCGGACACAACATATTGACTAATATTTGATTGTATGTAAATTTGAAGACTTAAAAAGGGGCATAACTTTGTTAAAATGCAATAGAGTTATGAAACTTGACCAGCATATCTTAATTGTGACACTTCATAAAATATATTTTAAGTTTCAAGCAAACACCTTTTCTAGATTCAGAAATATTCAAATAAATGTTAAAATTTCAGAATATTTTCTAAGTCAATTTTTGACCTTCAAGTGTGACCTTGACCTTAAGACGGCAAAAGGTTGACATGGGTTCTGCACATCCCCTTGTTCAGGTGAACATTTGAACCAAGATTCAAGAAAATCTTTCAATTAGAGTGGACACGACATACTATGTAATATTTGATTGTTTGATATTTGACCTTCAATTGTGACCTTGACCTTGAGCTGACACATGGGCAACATTGGTTCTGCACATTCCCTTGTTGAGGTGAACATTTGAGCCAAGTTTGAAGAAAATCCTTCAATAAGTGTAGGACTTACAGAGCAGACATGACATATTGTGTAATATTTGATTGTTTGATATTTGACCTTCAATTGTGACCTTGACCTTGAGCTGACACATGGGCAAGATGGGTTCTGCATATCCCCTTGTTGAGGTGAACATTTGAGCCAAGTTTGAAGAAAATCCTTCAATAAGTGTAGGACTTACAGAGCGGACACGACATACTGTGTAATATTTGATTGTTTGATATTTCACCTTCAATCTTGACCTTGAGCTGACACATGGGCAAGATGGGTTCTGCATATACCCTTGTTAAGGTGAACCATTGAGCCAAGTTTGAAGAAAATCTTTCAATTAGTGTAGTACTTACAGAGCAGACACGACATACTGTCTAATATTTGATTGTGTTTGATATTTGACCTTCAATTGTGACCTTGACCTTGAGCTGTCACATGGGCAACATGGGTTCTGCACATCCCCTTGTTGAGGTGAACATTTGAGCCAAGTTTGAAGAAAATCCTTCAATTGGTATAGGAGTTATAGAGCGGACACGAAAATGGAGACGGACGACCGACCGACGCGACTAAGCGAATCCATTATAGCCCCATTATAGTATAATTATGGTCTGTCTTCTTTTCTGAACAAAAGGAATACTACCATTGCTTCTTAGTTCTGTTGTTAAGTAAGCGCTTTTAAAAAGTTTTAAAACAACTTCATTGATATAAGGAATTAAACTGCTGTAATGCTAAAACATACAACAGAGTCTTACAGAGTCTGGTTAGACTGTATACAAGTGCAGGCTTGACTGGTTCAATACTGGTTGCATGGGCAAGTGATCATAAGTAAGAATGATTCAAACCTTAATAACATCCTGAATGAGAGCAAAACGAAAGTCCCAGTCTAGTTCAATGCTGTCATTGTTAATCATGTCCTGAAAAAACAACAACAAGAAAACATTATAACAGGTTATTGCTTTAGGCATATTAAAATATAAAACACTGTAGGGGAAAATGATGACAGCATGAACTAAGGGCTGTAACTCATTGTCAATATCAAGAAAAGTTATCAAACTTGATCTCTAAAATAGAAAACTTAGATAATTTTAAGACATGAAAGGAATTTACAGAATTTTTGTCTTAGTGCCATTGTGTTGAAAACTGTTAGCTTAAAGAAACACTTTCAAATCTGTTCCTGAAACCAACCACTACTAAGCCAAGAGTGCAAAAGATTTTTACTCAAGGAAATAATGGTAAATAAATAAATGAAAATTGAATTTTTTAGTGCTTCACAAGCCATCTATTGCAAAACACATCAACATAATTATATCCTTGCTTTGAGAAAAAATATACCCTGAAACCTGACAACCTTTTCTTTTCTTGTTTAGAGTTTTTAACTTGAACATTTCAGTATCAATATTTAGCAATATTTTAGTTTATTGAAATAATTGACATAATCACAAAATTGGGTGGTTTAAACACATTTTATGGTAATTTATTACATGCTTTTCGGTGGTTTATAGAAATATATCAGTGATATAAAACTGGTAATTTCACTGTTTGAAACAGTGAAATTACCACTTTGATAATTTCACTGTTTTGAATTTAAGCCCCTTACCTTGTTTCAGTGAAATACCAGCGTGCACAGTACTGGGTACCAACTTATTGACGTGACGTCGTAAATGACGTCACGTTGTATTATAATTTGGCGCGCTTTTCATTTAGTATTACGTTAAAATGTCTTTTTAAACGTTTCTTTGCATATAATAAAAAGAAAATTAGTTTAGTTTAGTGTAAGATCGAAATATATTTCACCTCGTGAACACCAAACGTTCATATTTCACTCGTGGCTTCGCCACTCGTGAAATATACCTTTTGGTGCTCACTCGGTGAAATATATTCCGATCTTACACTGAACTAAACAAATATCCTCTATGTGATATCACAGTAGTCAGTCCACCTAACAATCTTTCCTGGATAACAAACCATATCTGCTACTAGTTTTTGCTTATAAAAATGGATCGAAGCAGCTTCCTAGCCGCTCAATAAGGTAGTGGCTACCTTTCCATTTTTGTAAGGGCAGTAATTACAAATAATTTTGCAAATCACTACCTACTTATCCAATATGATTCCTGTAGCAGTAGTTTAAGACAAATGAAGATCACCTGTCACAGAGAGAGAGAAATTTGGCCTGGTCTGTAGATTGAACGAGTAACCCTGGAATACAAATCCATTACTCTCCCTATTTAGCTAAGCTGGCACACAGTGAGTAATAACTAAGCTATTAAACATTGCCCAGCTAAATTTGTGATATAAGCTTGATCCTGTTGAATTTGAAAGTGTTCATTGATATTCGGAAATATTTAATCATTTAAATGATTTTAACTGACCAGCATATTATATAAGTTTAGAGCCTTATATCAGACAGTACAAATATGACATGTAGGTTGTTCTGGCTGTAAACCAGAGAGGCAGGTATTACCTGAAGACTTCCTCTAGGACAATACTCCATCAGCATTGAGAAATGATCCGGTTCTAAACAGATGCCTACAAAGGTGGCAATATTTGCATGGGTGGCCATTTGCATCTAAAAATAGAGAAAAAAGAGTGGAATGAAAACACTGTTCTACAATACTAATAAAAAATTTTATTATTACCCATAATAGGCTTTGTATTAATGCTACTTTATGAATCAATCTCCCTTATGTCTCTTCACTTCACATATGGCATCCTATTATAATAGTGCCACTGAATTATACCACCCTCATATGTACTGTAGTAAAGCAATGTAGCGTATATTTCTTGCTAACAGAACTTAGCAGAGTCCTTGAAAGGATTCTAACCTGGAACCTGTTACGTTCTACAACTGGACCATTGGACTTAGATTTTTCTATTAAATGGTTCAACTTCAAAAACAGGCAAATTGGATGAACATACAGTTATATTTCCTGCCATGCTTTTAAATTCTGTTTCTAGTACCAAGTTTTTTTTCTTATGTAGAAAACAACATTTCAAAAAAATTCATGTGAGAAGGCAATACAAAGTTTTCATTAATAAGAAAAAAAAACATTATATAAGTTTAGTTTAAACATATTAAGTAAAGCTCAATTGCCAAACAAGTTCTTGCAACTTATATTTATCACTTTCCCGTCCGCTTCCTGGGACCAACCAGTACTGGTGTCATTATGAAGAAACATGGTCATGACCAAAGTAGGGCTCGAACCCATGATCCCTGGGTTGAGAGAGAGACTTTAACCACTAGGCCATCAGTCCCCTTTCTAAAATCATTGATTATTGTGAATGTTAAAATACCTGTCTGAAGCTAATAGAAAGTTGTCTTGTCACTTCGATGGATGGCAAATGTAAAGATCTTACTGCTACCACTTGATTACGACAAAATGATGTCTTGCAGAACACTTGCTCTTCCTTCAAAAGAAAAAAAATTTTTTGTAAAATGATGATGCAATTTTAACTTGAACTACAATTAGTTCAATTTAGTTTCAACTAAGATGGGCTATAGCCAATTACCTGCTAAGATTGTGTATTGGCCTTGACCTGCTTTAAATATTTGTAATCCAGAACTCAGCAAATGTGGGTTTTTCCCAGCTAATTAATTCCCCCCCCCCCCCTCCCCGGTATAAACACACTTTTACTAGGGGTGTGGATTGTCGGATAAGTGACGATCCGATCCAAACCACGATTCAGCACTTACGATTCACAAATCGAACCACAAATCTTTTGTTATCAAGACACCCATAAAGACATGTACATTAGTTATAAAAACATGTTTAATTAAATAAAAAAAACAATACTTTAAACATTAAACATATAAAATATAAAATAGATTTATGTTTTTATTCTTTGGATGAGTATTTTTGTTTTGTTTTTTGAAACCAATTACTTCCTAGCTCAGCATCATGGTACATGGTCTTTAACCGGCAAATTGTATTTTAGGTAAACTTCATATAATTTATACTCAACTCGTATTTTCTCGATTTTAAGAGTGTGAGAAACAGTGAATGTATATAAAAAAATTAGATCGCGATACACGATCTCTGGGCTTACGAATATTCAAACTCGATTTTTCACTTTGATTCGTGATTATCCGAGTACTCGGATACTCGCCCCAGCCCTAACTTTTACCATTATAGCTTCATGGTGCACTATCCTTCACAATAGATTAGTCAACCTATTGCACATATTTTCTAAAGCTTTAACTATAAAAGTTTGTTTGTATGCCCAGATTAGCTAAAATAAACCAAAATATTCTTATTTCCAGAGAAAGACTACTAATGAACGTTAACTTTGTTAATTCTGTATATTGTTAATAAGATCATTTCTTACATTATAATTGAAAACAGTGATAAGAACTTTCAAAGAAATTGTCAAAGGTTTTACTTACAGCCATTATAACATTTATTGGAGAGGAAAAAAAACAGAACAGGTACACACACACACAAAAGGGTCATAATTCTGCCAAAATGATCAAATTAAAAAATTTCCAACATTATGTTTGATGATAATATCTTTTTTAAATCCCTTGAGAAAAGAATGAAGAGCTGTGCAATGAAAAATTGTTTAGACAAAGCATCTTTAAGTCTGCTTAAATTCAACAATGGCCAAAGTTTCCAACTGCTAAACCATTTCTAAAAAAATCATCATTTGTCAAAATATTTACTTTTTATGAAGCTAAAGACTTGAAGCATTAATTAATATCAAAATTACCTTCTCCTCAAGATTGAGTACACTCTTTGAGAGAAATGAATCATTGAACTTTCCTTTCCTGACTTGAATTTCAGAAAAGTCTACAATCCACGTCTTTCTACCTAGTTCTTGTTCGGCTTGATATTTCCTAGGAAACATTGATTATGTATAAACATATAAATCAGTAAGTATTTCTATATATGGTTTTATATATCGAGATGTCACATAGGAATACCATTCTCCACTTTCCTAAGCGCTGGATAATAAACTGCAGATTATCTAAATGAAGAGGTGACTTGTAAAAATAATGTTTGATGTCATGACTTATCTAAGGTTTTGCAGTCAGAGGCTTACAGTACTGATATTACAGTTCACACTGACCTCTTGACACACAATGAAATTAGCAGGTAGGCCTCATTTACATACAAAGTGTGATGTTACTAGGCCTGTGCACTTCAATTTAATGATCATTTTTATGTCCTGCTTTTACTGGTACCAGATATCATAACATTTGACCTTTTGACCTGAAAATGGAGGTGACTGGTAGAACTCATCAAGGTACAAGTACATATAAAGTTTGGAGTTCCAAAGTCAATGCATTTCGATTTAATGACCAATTTCATTTTTTTACTATTACAACAGGTACCAGTGACCTTGACCTTTGACCTGAAAATGGATATGATCAGTAGAATTTATCATGGTGCATCTATTCACAAAAATAAAAGCTAATAGAAGCACATACTCATTAATTTATTAATTTAATTATATGTTTTATGTTTTGTTTTTACATGTAATAATGATCTTGACCTTTGACCTGCAAATGACTGGTATACAGAACTGTTCAAGGATCAGCAGCCACATTTTAAGTTAAAATGTAACAATATTTTATTATTATAAATATTAAAGTTATTGCAGATAATGACCATAAATAAAAACGTTACCAAAACGAATAAACACAGAGTAACAATCAATGCAGTGGTATAACTAATCTAACAATCAATGAAGTGGTATAAATGATGTAACAATCAATGCAAGGGAATAACTGATGTAACAATCAATGCAGGGGTATAACTGATGTAACAATCAAAACAGGGGTATAACTGATGTAACAATCAATGCAGGGGTATAACTGATGTAACAATCAAAACAGGTGTATAACTGATGTAATAATCAAAACAAGGGTAAAACTGATGTAACAATCAAAACAGGGGTATAACTGATGTAACAATCAATGCAGGGGTATAACTGATGTAACAATCAAAACAGGTGTATAACTGATGTAATAATCAAAACAAGGGTAAAACTGATGTAACAATCAATGCAGGGGTATAACTGATGTAACAATCAAAACAGGGGTATAACTGATGTAACAATCAAAACAGGGGTATAACTGATGTAACAATCAATGAAGGGGTATAACTGCTGTAACAATCAATACAGGGGTATAACTGATGTAACATTCAATACAGGGTTACAACTGATGTAACAATCAATGAAGGGGTATAACTGATGAAATAATCAATAGAGGGGTATACATGTAACCGATGTAACAATCATAACAAGGGTAAAACTGATGTAACAATCAATACAGGTGTATAACTGATGTAACAATCAATGCAGGGGTATAACTGATGTAATAATCAATAGAGGGGTATACATGTAACCGATGTAACAATCATAACAAGGGTAAAACTGATGTAACAATCAATACAGGTGTATAACTGATGTAACAATCAATGCAGGGGTACAACTAATGTAACAATCAATACAGGGGTATAACTGATGTAATAATCAAAACAAGGGTAAAACTGATGTAACAATCAAAACAGGGGTATAACTGCTGTAACAATCAATACAGGGGTATAACTGATGTAACAATCAATACAGGGGTATAACTGATGTAACAATCAAAAACAGGGTTACAACTGATGTAACAATCAATGAAGGGGTATAACTGATGTAATAATCAATAGAGGGGTATACATGTAACCGATGTAACAATCATAACAAGGGTAAAACTGATGTAACAATCAATACAGGGGTATAACTGCTGTAACAATCAATACAGGGGTATAACTGATGTAACAATCAAAACAGGGGTACAACTGATGTAACAATCAATGAAGGGGTATAACTGATGTAATAATCAATAGAGGGGTATACATGTAACCGATGTAACAATCATAACAAGGGTAAAACTGATGTAACAATCAATACAGGTGTATAACTGATGTAACAATCAATGCAGGGGTACAACTAATGTAACAATCAATACAGGGGTATAACTGATGTAATAATCAAAACAAGGGTAAAACTGATGTAACAATCAAAACAGGGGTATAACTGCTGTAACAATCAATACAGGGGTATAACTGATGTAACAATCAATACAGGTGTATAACTGATGTAACAATCAAAACAGGGGTATAACTGATGTAACAATCAATGAAGGGGTATAACTGCTGTAACAATCAACAGAGGGGTATACATGTAACTGATGTAACAATCATAACAAGGGTAAAACTAATGTAACAATCAATACAGGTGTATAACTGATGTAACAATCAATGCAGGGGTACAACTAATGTAACAATACAGGGGTACAACTGATGTAACAATCAATGCAGGGGTATAACTGATGTAACAATCAATACAGGGGTATAACTGATGTAACAATCAATACAGGGGTATAACTGATGTAACAATCAATGCAGGGGTATAACTGATGTAACAATCAATACAGGGGTATAACTGATGTAACAATCAATGCAGGGGTATAACTGATGTAACAATCAATACAGGGGTATAACTGATGTAACAATCAATACAGGGGTATAACTGATGTAACAATCAATACAGGGGTATAACTGATGTAACAATCAATACAGGGGTACAACTTATGTAACAATTAATACAGGGGTATAACTGATGTAACAATCATAACAGGGGTACAACTGATGTAACAATCAATACAGGGGTATAACTTATGTAACAATTAATACAGGGTACAACTAATGTAACAATTAATACAGGGGTATAACTGATGTAACAATCATAACAGGGGTACAACTGATGTAACAATCAATACAGGGGTATAACTGATGTAACAATCAATACAGGGGTATAACTGATGTATCAATAAATACAGGGGTACAACTGATGTAACAATCAATACAGAGGTATAACTGATGTAACAATCAATACAGGGGTATAACTGATGTAACAATCTGAGCAGGGGTATTACTATTGTAACCATCAATTCTGGGGTATAATTGATGTAATAATCAATGCAGGGGTATAACTGATGTTACAATCAATGTAGGGGTATAACTGATGTAACAATCAATGCAGATGTATAACAGATGTAACAATCAATGCAGGGGTATTACTATTGTAACCATCAATTCTGGGGTATAATTGATGTAATAATCAATGCAGGGGTATAACAGATGTAACAATCAAAGCAGGGGTAATAATATTGTAACAATCAATGCAGGGGTATTACTATTGTAACCATCAATGCAGGGGTATAACTGATGTTACAATCAATACAGGGGTATAACTGATGTAACAATCAATGCAGGGGTATTACTATTGTAACAATCAATGCAGGGGTATAACAGATGTAACAATCAATACAGGGGTATAACTAATGTGATAATCAATACAGGGGTATAACTGATGTAACAATCAATACAGGGATATAACTGATGTAATAATCAATACAGGGGTATAACTGATGTTATAATCAATACAGGGGTATAACTAATGTAACAATACAGGGGTATAACTGATGTTATAATCAATACAGGGGTATAACTAATGTAACAATCAATACAGGGGTATAACTGATGTAATAATCAATACAGGGGTATAACTAATGTAACAATCAATACAGGGGTATAACTGATGTAACAATCAATACAGGGGTATAACTGATGTAATAATCAATACAGGGTTATAAATGATCACATGGTCAATAAAAGGTTATGACTGACTGATCAACCAATGCTAGGGTATAAAAACAAGGAAAAAACTTAAAATTACCTGTAAACTATATACATCACACCCAGGGCTAAAACTAACAGTACAAATACACTGACCAGGACTGCAATCAGCACAGTGTAATCCTCTACAAAAGAAGTTCACATGATATAGATATATTAGATTTTGGCTCTGATTTATTATATTTTTATGGGCCTGTTGTTAATGTATTTGTATTTTTGTTGTTGTTTTTTTTGTTATTGTTTTTTTATTTTAAGTAATAAATTATATACTTAATTTTTCAAAAGTTATAATGTATATAAATTTAAAATAATTGGTGGATTACAAAAAAAATTCTTGTTACCACCCTTTTAAAAAATATGCATTTATGATTTTGTATCAAGATAAAAAAAACACACAAGAAACACCAACAATTTTCAAGTACCAAAGAAATAAACGGTTTACTGTAGTTTTGACCATTATTAAAGAAAACAAAGAAAGAAAAATCATAGAAGTGACTTCATCAGGAACTACTTGTAGGACCCAACAACATTTGGCACATAATGTCACAGAATGAGAGATATCTGTATCTTGACAGGAACTTTATTACTGGACATTTTAATGTTCATTTTGCTACTTAATACCAAATAAACATCCTGCCCAACACATTTTCTCACTAATGACACAGAGATATTGTTGTTTTCAAGAACTCACTTGGCCCCTCTGGTTCACAAAGTTCACCACGGTAACCACAAACAGGCATGTCTTCAGGAAGACCATTAGGCCAAACAATTTCCACGCCAGAAGTTGGGGTAAATGCTTGACTTGCACCTTGGAAACGGCCAACCCTCTGAAACATAATAATATAAACATTTAAATATCTAAGCTTAAATTCAAATTGAACATCATGTTTACCGGAATTCTTTGACTTGAATGCTAACAGACAAATGATTGTCAAAACAGACAGTTGTCAATTCTGAAGCTTAATGTGCCTAGATTTAAACTATAATTGTTGAAAAAGTTAAGCACAATGATGGTCTTTTCTACATGTGTTTATTAAAAGTATCTTTTTTTCCAAAGTGGTCTTTAGCACAAATCTGTATTTAGAAAATCCACAATTACCGCCCAAGTCTCATCTGATGACATATCAAAAAGGTCAAAATCGGCTTTTCTATCCCCTATCTCATTAACAGCCACTGTTCCAGTGATTCCTGGAAATAAATTAAAATAATGTGTGTAGGTATTGTATATCTGAAGTGCTGTCTGCAGTGACCAGCATGGATCCAGACCAGCCTGTGCATCTGCACAGTCTGGTTAGGATCCATGCCGTTCGCTTACCAACCCTATCATATATATATAAAAGTAGAGAAACTGATAGCGAAGAGCATGGATCCTGATCAGACTGGGTGGATGCACAGGCTGGTCTGGATTCATGCTGGTGGCAAACCGACTATGTTGGTTTTGTTGTGACACGGCTCAAATGACCATTAGACTCGATCTCACAGAAAAACTACCCACATCCTAGAATCAAACCAGCGACTCAGTTTTAATCAAGTATGGTATGCTATAAATGCTATATATTATGGTATGGTATAAAAATATCTTTTTAATATAGGACTTACCATCAAAAGTCGAATTCCACAATTGTTGAGCCACTACGGAACCATTAAACACATGTGAGCTAGGGTCGGCTAAATTGAGCTCATCAGCTCGGCTTCTATATGCAGCGGCAAGATAAAGCACGGCATCATAGAAAGCTGTGATGTAGTAATTTACCTAAAATTTTAGGAGAAAAAAATCAATCAGTAAGATAACTTTAATGAGAAAACACACTTTTAGTGAGATAACATACAGAAAATTACATATTTTAGTGAGATAACATACAGAAAAATGGAAAAATACATATTCTGACATGATAACATATGGAGAAAAATGCATTCAAGTGATATAACATACAGAAAAATGCATATTCTAGTGAGGTGATGTAAGGCAAAATACATATTCTAGTGAGACAATGTATTGAAAAATATATATTCTAGTGAGATTTCTATATTCAAGTGAGATAATGTATGTGAAAATACATATTCTAGTGCGATAACATATGGTAAAATACATACTCTAGTGCGATAACATACAAAAACAAGAGGGCCATGATGGCCCTGAAATTGCTCACCTGTATATAGGCCCCCAGGGCGGTCCAATTTTAACCCAGGGGCTTTTATTTGAACAAACTTGATAGACACCCATTTGAAGATGTTTCATGATAAATATATATTCTCTAGCTCTAAGAAGATTTTTTAAGTGTTAAGTTGTTAACTATACAAATATAGAGAGAAATAATGACCCCCCCCCCCCTCTGGGCAGGGCAAATTTTGTCCCCAGGGATTTTACTTGGACATACTTGGTAGACACTCACTAGAAGATTTTATGCTACATATCTAAATTCTAGCTCTGTGGGGTTATAAACGAAAGATTTTTTAAGTTTTTACCATATACATATAAGGAAAATCAATGATTACCAGGGCGAGGCCAATTTTAACCCCAGGGCCCCTATTTGAACAAAAATGGTTAACACCAACAAGAAGATGTTTCATGCTAACTATCTAAGCTCTACCTCTTAGGGTTTTTTTAAAAGAAGATTTTTTAAGTTTTTACTATATACATAGAAGGAAAAACCATGACCCCCCTAGGGCGGGGCCAATTTTGTCCCCAGGGCTGTTATTTGAACAAACTTGGTAGACACCAACTAGAAGATGTTTCATTCTTAAAAGCTAAGCTCAGCTCTAGCTATTGGGTTTTAAAAGAAGTTTTTTGAGTTTTTACTATATACAAATAGGGAAAATCAATGACCCCACCCCACCCCCCTCTGGGTGGGGCCAATTTAAACCCAAGGTCATTTATTTGAACAAATTTGGTAGATACTTACTAGCTGATGTTTCATGCCATATATTTAAGCTCTAGCTCTTTCGTTTTTCTAAAAGAAGATATTTTAAGTTGTTTCTTTCAGTTGCCATGGCAGCCAAAGTTCTGCTTGGAATTAAATTCTTTGTACAATTTTTAAAAGTGACTACCATTGAAGGAGCATTCCTGTGAAGTTTGGGTGAAATTTGCTTAGCAGTTTATGAGGAGATGTCGTTTAAAGGAAAAATTAAAGGACGGATGATAGAAGAAAAGCGATCACAAAAGCTCACCATTTCACTTTGTGACAGGTCCAAAACATATTCTAAAAATGCTAAAAATGTATTCTAGTAAGATATTGTATGAGGAAAAATATTTCCAAGTAAAATAACATACTGAAACATACTGTGAGATAATGCATATCATACATGTGTAGAAAAATACATATTCTAGTGAAATAGCATACAGAAAAATAATTTCTCCTCAAGTGAGATAACATAGATACAGATATGAGATAACATACAGAAAACAAGCATTTGATAGTATTGCGGGCAATACAGTAGTCCCCTACCGGTCCCTCAAAAAGTTCTTTAATTGTCATACACTCCTGTGTATTGCCATTTATAATGAATTTGAGGATGAAGTCTGTATTTGAAAATATCGATCACAAAACATAATAAAATAAGTTTGTCTATATCACAGTAATGTGTTAAGTTTCCATGCTTAGTAAGGAAATTATGTTTATACAACCTTGTCATATTATTACAATGTGGGATTTTAAAGTAAATCCTATAAGGAATGAAGAAGTTGGAGTGAAAATACCAGTTTCTCGGAAAAAATCTAAGTTCAAGGGGGACATAATTCTGGAAATAGTCTTGCTAGAGTATTTAACCTTCTCAAAAATGTCGAGTGATAATAAGAAACATATATATGAAGTTTGAAGTAGATACATTAGGAAATAAAGAAGTTATTTAAAAAAGACAACATTTTTTCCCCTAAAAAATCTAAGTTCAAGGGAGGTAATATTGATATTTTTTGTGCTAGAGTTATAAACCTTGTCACATATGATGTGGTTGATGACCAGGAACTTATATTTAAAGTTTGAAGTAAACACCTTAAGAAATAAAGAACATATAGTGAAAAGCTGAAAAATTTAAATCAGAAATCTTGAAATTCAGGCTATTTGTTGCCATAGCAACCAGAATTTTCAACATAGGAAGAAAAGAAAAAGATGTGCATAATCTCCAGACTGCCATCTACCCATATTTCAAGTTTCATAAAAATATTTTCAGTACTTTTTGAGTTATCACTGGATCCAGTTTATGTGTTAAATTTGCCATATTTTCAGACTATTTGTTGCCATAGCAACCAGAATTTTCAACATAGGAAGAAAAAAAAAAGACGTGCATAATCTCCATACTGCCATCTATCCATATATCAAGTTTCATAAAAATATTTTCAGTACTTTTTGCGTTATCGCGGGATCCAGTTTTGTGGACGGACGGACTGACGGACTGACAGACTGACAGACGGACGGACAGACAGACGGACAGACGGACGGAGGGTAAACCTAAAGTCCTAAAAACATATTCTAGTGAGATAACATATGGAAAAATTAATTTTTTAGTGAGATAATGTATAGAGAAATGATAAGTGAGATTATGTATGAAACAAGAGCGATCAGTGATCACATGTGTTGCCTCATGATGTCCAATTTCATGTTGGGACAAGTTTTGTGACAGACAGACAGACAATGCACAACTAGACTTGGTACTGATCATTCCTGTAAAGTTTGGATAAAATTGCACCAGTAGTTTATGAGTAGTCCGGCAAGCTTTTGTGTATCTGGCAACACACAGAAAAAAACACCTTTTTATCAATTGGCCATAACTCTGCCAAAAATCATTCAACCAGAAAACCTGTGCAATATGCGCAAGGACTTGAGCTACAGATCAATCCTGTAAAGTTTCATTGTTATTGCATTAGTGGTATAAGAGAAGTAATCTGGACAAACTTTAAAAATAAAAATTATTTAAGGGCCATAACTCTGACAAAATTCATTGAACCGGAAAATGCTGAAAAATATGCACAACTAGACTTGGTACTGATCATTCCTATTAAGTTTGGATGAAATTGCACCAAAAGTTTATGAGGAGTAGTCCGGAAAAGCTTTTGTGTATCTGACAACACACAGAAAAAAACACCTTTTATCAAAGGGCCATAACTCAGCCAAAAAAAAAATTCAACCGGAAAACCCGTGCAATGTGCGCAAGGACTTGACCTATAGATCAATCCTGCAGAGTTTCATTGATATTGTGTTAGTGGTATAAGAGAAGTAGTTCGGACAAACTTTAAAAATAATAATTATTAAAGGGGCATAACTCTGACAAAAATCATTGAACCAGAAAATGCTGACAATAAGCACAACTAGTGAGGAGTAGTCCGGACAAGTTTTGTGACGGGAGGACAGACAGACAGACAGACGACGGAGAAGTGAACCCTATATGTTGCCACTACTCCTTAGAGGTGACACAAAAATGGATATTGTACTACATTGTAGTGAGATAACAATTATGGAAACGTTGGTCAGCCAACAGTATAGAGCCTGGTCAGACTATGTGCAGGCTGGAAAAGCTATATACTATCACTTTCAGAAGAGTAAAGGCTAAATGCATAAATGTCACATACCAGTTCTGATGTTCTATTATTTATCATAAAAACCAGATGTGTATTTAGAATACAAAATTGTTTTCAAGATCAGAATTCACAGAAAATAATTTGAATTTAAATACCACATGACAAATACATGTACTGCAATTTTTTTTTTTTTACAAAATTTTAATTTTACAAATAGCTGAGGTTATGATATAGAAATAGTAGAAATTAATTGTAATAATAACTTATCTAAGTTTCTTACATCTTCTTCTGGTGGGAATACATAATTAAATGGTGGTAACTTGGCTCGGTCAATCACAGATTGGGCCATCTGTAAGTACTCAGGGTTATCAAGCTTTTTTAAAGTAAGCACTAAGACAGTCTCATAGGCCTTGCTTACACCATAGTCCTTGGTATCATCTGTAAGAAAATTAAGGTTATATATTCACAATCTTGTAAGAATATTAAGGTGATATATTGATAATCATGTTATCATCTGTAAGAAAATTAAATGACATATTCATAATTTTGTTATCATCTGTAAGAAAATCTAGGTGATATATTTAAAATTTTGTTATCATCCGTAAGAAAATTAAGTTGATATATTCATAGTCTTGATATCATCTGTAAGACAATTAAGGTGATATATTCATAATTTTGTTATCATCTGTAAGAAAATTAAGGTGATATATTCATAGTCTTGTTATCATCTGTAAGAAAATTAAGGTGATATATTCATAGTCTTGTTATAATCTGTAAGGAAATTAAGGTGATATATTCATTATCATGCACACTTTTCATTATGTTATGTGCATTATATTGAAACAGCTTGTGTCTTTCATTGTAAGACTAAGATATATTTCACAGTTTGTTTAGTTTGGTTATTTGTTACTTTTACAATGTAAAGATCATATAGCAACTTTCCAGCTTTAATGGGGAAGGAACACCTAAGGTGCACCTTGCTGCATTATTTCAACCTCAAATAAGCACTTGAGTAGAGCCAACTGTCCAGTTTAATTGGTGGAGGAACACCTAAGGAGCACCTAAATAATGGGTGCATTATTTCAGCTACAAGCAGGCACTTAAGTAGAACCATTGAGCATTACTGGGGAACACCCTAGGTGCACCTTGGTGCATTATTTCAAACAATCACTATAACTTTCAGCAACATCAAAAATATTTTGTGTTAAATTTTGCCACATATTAAATGGTGTTAACCCATTACTTCATATACACGCCTTTTAACGCCTTTTTCACCCCCCCCCCTTTTCGTTGTCTCTAATGGTGAAAAAATGCCTTTTTTAGGCCCCCAACACTTGTTTTTGTTTGAGAAATGTTGTTAAAAAAAGTGACCACTTTTTCGGCGCGGCCCCCCAACCAAAAGATACATCAGGAGGTTGCCAGAAGGGGGATGTGCCCCCTTCTGTTTGGGGGAGTTTGAAGGGGGGCGGAGTCCCCCTCATCGCCAGGAAAATTTTGGACTTGTGAGAGGCTATAATGGCCCCAGATTGATGATAAGGTAACGTGTAACCAACGCTGAAAAGCATTTGACTCTATCTTAATCCATTGAGAAGTTGCAGCACTTTGAAATCAATGTTGATGGAAAAAATCAACGCAAAATAGTGATTTTTGGCAATTTTGAGATGTCCCCTCGTTGCCATGGTAACAGATAATTTAAGCCTGTGCATGTTGTTTAAAGGTCAATGGTCCAGTCAACATTTGTGCCAAGTTTGATTAGTATTGAAGCAGTTTTTATAGTATTATAGCAATTTGAACTTGTAGCGGGAGACTTTTCAATGAAAACAGGCATTTTTCACAAACTGCTCATGAAGTAATGGGTTAAATGTACTCTTCAAATAGAAAGCTATGAATTAGGCTCGGAATCATTTGAATAATTATGCCACCATCAGAGCAGTACATTGCACTGTTGGTGGATATTATGAAAAGCATCAAAATTTGTATTTTGTTGTTAATGCTTTTAACATGTATTTACCTGGTGTTTACTTGCGCTCCCTAGGAAATATTGTGCTGTTTGTCAGCACGTTTAACAATATATTACATGTATTCATAAGTTTCAGGCAAACAGATTTTTATAAGCATAAATCATTGTGGAAAAAGTGTTTCTTGCAGTTTGGTATGACTGTAATTTTTTGATGAATTTATCATTTGTTTGAATATTTCCTTTGTATTACATCGGTTGACTTGTCGGTGGCAATATTTTGCTGAGGTTCTACATTGTTACCCTCTTCAACTTAAGTTTGAAGTTTGTTGCAGGTTTTACCATTTGGCAGTCGGCACGACAACACTAGTGCTTTTGCAAATGACATTCAGATCCCGATTTCTGTTTAATTTTACCAAAGATTGGGCTCATTTTTTTCACATGTAAGACTGTGTCTTACATTTTTTACTTCAAAATGCCTACCACAATAATTATAATTTAGAGGAAAACTGCATCATCATTGTTCAGGGGGCAGGGGACATATTCGAATGATGGCCCCGGTCAAATTTTTTAATAACTCAGACATGGTGTTTTGAAGGTACTGATAACTTCTGATATTTCTCTGTCATTGTAATTCTTTCTTGTTTGTGTGTAGGAAATGAGATATATTTTTGGGTTTTTACCCGAAACTAAGCATTTTGGTAGCTTTGTATGTATTCCTGACTGAAAAAGTTAAAAATCAAGCTTTGACAGTTGGCCCCAAACAAGTAAGAAATTTCAGATAAATTTTGTGAAAAATCTAAACGTATGACAGACACTTTATTTGTCATTTCTGAAAATGCCATAGCTTGCACTGCTTGAAACTGATATTTTTAAAGGAATCGGGTGGATTCTGGAGTATGCTGCACCTTTATGAAGATTGCCCATATTGGTATAATTTAGGTGTGATTTTGGCTGGGTGGGGGTAAATATAAATTGCTGTCAGTCATTTTTTGAAGGAGCAATGCATGCAAACTATTATTTTCTTAAATGTATGTCATATATCATTGAATAATGCTGTGCAATTGGTTATCTGCCTGTGAAACAGATTTTGAAATATTTGGAATCGTGTTTCTGGTCACACTGAAATACAAAATTTTTCATTTTTAGGTCCCCTGCCCCCTAAGAATTTTCCCGGAGAGCAGGGGGTGGTGGGGGTAGGGTGGCACCCTTATTTGGCCCTAGTGCTACATTGTATAGAAGAAGAAAGCCCTGTGGTATAAAATCTGGTCAGACTGCACAAATGTGCTGCTAGATTGATCAGATTTTATTCTTGTGGCATACCATTATAGGTAAAATCATTGTTGTGGTTTGCATTCAAATATTAAATAAATAACCAATGTAATAAAATAAACAATACTTTTTATGTATTTCATGTAATATCCAAGCCAAGCTGATGGGAACAGTTCCAGGGTTATAAATACATAGTCTCCATTTGCCATGCCATTTTGGTAGGCTGCCCATAAGAATTCTCGGAAAATTCTGTCATAGCAGAAGAAAATAAACACTGAAAAACAGAATAAAGACAAACAAATTTGAATAGATTATTTAAAATTTAGACCTTTCATAATAATAATAATAAAATATAATAATAATAATGATAACAAACACTTTATTTCATGAAGGTAACATATCAAGACACACATATCTTATTTACAATACAGTATGGCCTTCAATTAATTAAGATAAAGAAATTCACAAATATGAACACACATATAAATAACATAGACAACAAGCATTCAAATTGACAGACACATGCATACATCAGATTCATTTAAATTGTATATAAAGTAAATAATTCTTCATATTTCTTTAGACGAAGACTCTTTAATATATGAAGGTAAGTTATTCCATACTTGCATAGCATTATTTCTAAAAGTTCTTTTAACATATTTTGTATTAGATCTTATATGTATTATGTTTCTTTTTGTAGTTGATCTAAGTGTATATGTTTCATTTTTTTCGAGAACACTATGATATCTGAAATAATTAGGAAGGAGTCAATCCTTGTATAGATTTAAATACTAATAATACTGACATACCCAGTCCAATTATGCTATTTCATAGAATATCAGTATTAAAACACTAAAATTGAGCTGCTGGAAGTATAGTAAGTTAAGGTTACAAATGTGGGGACCCAGGGGGCATGATATGAACAACTTGACAGTCATTGAATTTAAGATTTTGAATTTACTGGCCTGATTTCCAGTTTTGAATTTATTCTACTATATATTTAACTAAATTTTCTTAAAATTTACACTGGCCCGAACTAATTTTCACTGGCTACTGGTCGAAGACTGACTTGATATAGAAGCACTATTAACTTAAGCAATGTTATGTTTAAAATAAAAGCCTCTTTGTCTTTATTTTTGATCTGTTCATCAATGTCTTTTAAGATTTTTGCCAATTTACAAATGTTTGTAAAGGGCTGCGAAATGAGCGTTTCTGTAGAGTCTCATTAAAACCTTGACTGAATAGGAGATGTCATTTAAAGTTTACCTTTATTTTCAACTCTTACAGTAGAGATCTTACTGTACATACAAATAAGCAAATGTATGTACCAACAAGCCTGAAGGCGGGGCCATTATTTTAACCCCTGGGCTATAATTTGAACAAACTTTGTAGAGGCTTTATAGTTGATATTTCATGCCAAATATCTAAGCTCTTGCCTTTATGGTTCTAAAGGATATGATCTTTAAAGATTTTTATTTATACAAATTGTAACATACATGTATAAGGTAAACTCATGACCCCCAGGGCAGGGCTAATTTTGACTCTAGGATTATAATTTGAATAAACTTGGTAGTGGTCAATTATAAAAACTTTCATGCCATATATTAAGCTCTTGTCTTGATGGTTTCAAAGGAGATGTTTTTTTTAACTTCAGTTATAATAGGGACCAGGATTATAGCAAACCTCCGGTTTTAAGGAACAAATTATATCAGCCCCAATTTTGCCCTCCCTTATTTCATATAAAAGCATACGGTTATAGCAAACACGGTTATAAGGAATTATCGCTTATAAGGAACTCATTTCTTAACCCCAAATTATATAAAAGTACAGAAAAGTACACTTTTTTTTAACAAACTCCAATATATCAGCTATCCATTAATATTCAACTTTTGTTTCATTGGTATGGATTAAAAGTCGGCCAAATGTACCATTTATTGATGTAACAAGGACACGACTTCACTACACCTATGAAAATGAATTTGTATAGCAGTACCGAATAGTTTTCTATTTACTTATAGGATATTTTTAGTATGAGTTTTTGTCACCAAGATAAAACGGTCATTCTTTTTATTCTATCAATTTTTTATATAATAGTTTTACCTGACAAGTAAAATAATTATGACCATTTATCGGTTTTCAACATTATCATGCATGCTTGCAAGCATAATCCTTTGAAAACTCAAACGTGGGTTTGATTGAAATGAAAAGAAATCTGTATCTTTCATAAGCAAAAATGACCCTTAAGATATAATAGAATATTCAATATAAAAGGAAGGAAAAATCGAAAATCTTGTATATTCTTAATCATAAGCACTGAGTTTAGAAACAAAATATGATATTTTATGCTCTTTAAAATGGCAGACAATGGTAAACAATCAGTTTGTTATTTGTAAATCTGTCCGCTATACAAACTCCTGATGCAAGGAACTAATTCGCTATATGCTTACATTTAGGAACAGATTTTGAATGTCCAATGAGTTTGTTATAAGCAGAGTTTACTGTATATATAAGCTATTTTTGAACAAGCTTGGTAAAGTCCCACTGGATCATGTTTTATGCCAAATATGTATAATAATGTTTTAAAGGTGATACTATATAGAGGATATTTGTTTGTTTTGCATGTAAGATTGAAATATAATTCACTGAGTGAACACCAGATGCAATATTTTCACAAGTGGCAAAGCCAAGAGTGAAAATTCAATAGCTTGTGTTCAGAATGAGATATATTTCAATCTTATATGTAAAACAATTTTTTTTCTTTTTATTTCATGCTTTTTAAGTGATTTTTAGTATTTTTTACTGATTTTGCCACATAATGTCGCGCTCTCCTTTGTGACGTCATCACATCATGACGTCACATCATCAATTTTGAAATATAGTTCTGTTAAATTTCTCTAACTTTGTTACATTTTTAAAATAATGTATGGTGACATTAACTTTCTTTTCCTAAAGAAGCAAAATTAACATATGACGGCATTTATTTCTGCCTGTTATTTCATTTAGTTATGATTTTCTTTTCATCTACATTCAGATAAAGTCTGGCTTGTAACAATGAGTGAAAATTATATTTTATAAATTTCACTAGTGGTTTATCAGAATATAATCATCTGATATATTACAATAAAACACTGGAAAGCATGAAATAAAAACATATAAGGAAAACCCATGACCCCCTTAGGCCTTAAAACCAGGGCAAGGCCAATTTTGACCCCAGGGCTATCATTTAAATAAGCATGGTAAAGTCCTACTGGATGATGTTTCATTCCAAATAAGTATATGCTGTAAAGGAGATATTTAAAGAATTAACTAAAAACATATGGTATAAGGAAAACCCATGGCCCCCTTAAGCGGGGCCAATTTTGACCCCATGGCTATTATTTGAACAGTTTAGTAGAGGCCAGATATATCAGTTTTTGCCATTATAGTTTCAGAGGTGATTATTTTTATAGTTTTTTTTATGCTGTTGTCATGGCAGTCAGAGTTTTAACCTGTAATGTTCATTTTATAAAAAGAGTGGATCAGTCTATTTATATTTCAGACAGATTTATATCTTACCCATAACATTTTCAAGTACCAATTGTTGTTCAATCTCTATTACAACAGTCAATCTTATGAAATATGTAGTCAATTCAGCTCAACTTGATAGTGAAAGCATGAGTCACTTGAATTTCAGATAGTCAAACTTTTCAGTTAAGTTAATAAATGTGCTAATTTTAGCTAAAAGTAATTAAATATTGCTAATAAGAGCCTTGTAATGATAATTTGTGTCCCGTTAGCTTAAACAAGTAAAAAAGTTCTAAATAATATTTTGGATAGAAAAAATGATGTAATTATTATTTAGTTTATATATCACCTCTTGAGTAGAATTTAGCTTCTTGAAGAATAGCACTGTACTGTGAAGTTGTGTCCATTTTATTGCCATCAAATGTTATTTCATACGGTCTAGCAAAATCCTCACTGTGGTCTCGGAGATCTTTTACGAGATTCGAACCTGCTATTTTGAATATTGTGAGCGGATAGTCATATATCACAGTGGAGTGTTTCCATTTGTAAGTTTTCATAATAGCCGCTATAGAATCTGAAAAAAAAGACTTAGCTATTGATAGGCAGTGATTTTTTTTCCAATTTTCAAAACAACCTGTGGCTTTCTGAAGGGGAAAGTATAGCACGATAAATCAGAAAATGGGAAATCAAATTCCAACAACCGAGAATGGAATTTACCCACACATTTATAAAATTTCCAATTAAAATTCAATTTAACATGCATGGTACATAACAGAGGCTGTTGGGACAGCTTTCTGTTTTCTAGCTGATATAATAAATCAGATGCTGTTAAGAAATGGTTTTGGTGAAGAAGTGCACATGGCATTTCAGGGGAAAATATAAGCTTTTTTAGGGGAAAATATACCTATTTTGAGCTAGGGGAAACAGCTTTTATTCGGTTTTAAAATACAGAAGAAAAAAAATCACTGATATGATATGATTGAATAGCGTTTATTGTTGAAACTTTGTGTTGAATGATAATGAAGTCTGCATGTTAAATGATAATCTTTGTGTTCATAATATCAAGTAACACAGCATCGTCTTTGTTACAGTCTTTATGTGAATACCATTCTAAATTGAACAATTTTTTAGCTCTAGTTTTACACATAAAAAACTCAAAATCTTCCAACAAAGAGATAAATTATAATAATTACGACATAATACTACCATGGTAACGCAATTTTGTTATAATAACTATACATTTTGTTACAGTAGCATCCGATTCTATGAGTAAAGTCATATACCTGAGAGTTTTCCAATATTGTATGATAATATTGTTAATGTCTCGTACATATCATCATTATATGTGTTCCTGACTACAAGATCACCAACACCTGTAACAATAGGTAGCCCCAAATATTCCGCCAACCGGGCAGCACCAGTGATTGACTCTGAACAACCTGGGCCAATCACCGCATCAACATTATGATCATAGTACAGTTCAGCAAGGTGGCCTGAAAAATAGTGGAGTAATTTTCTGACATACTTAGTAGAATTAGACTTTTGTTGAAGACCCACAGTTACGACTTGAAGTAAAGATTCAAAGTAATTAAAAAAATAAACATGGTATTGATATAAAGTATAAGCAAAAAAGAAATAAAGCATAAAACATTCTTGTATTTTATTAAAAAACAACAACAACATACCAACAGACTTTTCCAATGGGCATTGTCCAAGGTAAGCGTGATATTGATAGTTAAGCTCAACATCATATTTAGTCTTTGCTGCAATCTTTGCCACCTCAATAGCAGGTCCTACCCTCCTCAAATCCCATGGCCAATCAACTTCCTGCATTAACAATACGCCAACTTTCACTGTAATTGTATTGGCCAGTTCTCCATTGTGGAAACATCCAACCAGTAAAATCAATAATATGGTCTGTGAAAATCCCATCTTCACTGAAACAAAATGTCTTCGTGTACAAAATAATAATAATAATAATAATGATAATTATTATTATTATTATCATTATGTCTTTATTTAACGAGAGAACTCTTTTGAACAACATATCCATGTATCATACAATCTTCAATGTGGCCCTAAAAAATGAACAATATAAATTTAACGTATATATTCAAAGTTATGGCTATCTTATGATTTTTATTTTAGAGTTTGTCGGGACTTAACTCCTTTGATACCACAAATGCAATTTCAAAGAAACTTTACATAATTGCTGTCAAGTACTTGCGCATATAAAACAAGTTTTCTTCTTGAATGATTTACTTAGAGTTATCACCCTTTAAATTATTTGTATTGTTGAAAAGTTTTGTATACTGCTAATGCAATTTTAGTGAAAATTAACCCGATATTTAAATGGGGTTTCCGCATGAATTATTTTTGTCAGAGTTATGGCCCCTTAAATTAAATTTATTGTTTTGAAGTTTTGTCCGGACTACTTCTGTTACTAATACTCAAGCAATTTGAGTGAAACTTTACAGGACTATATTACGTAGAAAAAAAACAGTCTTGAAAATAAAATAAAAATAATAAAAGAAAAGCCTCCAATATAAGACAAAAGAATGGACCTGATCATCCATGAAGGATGCTAAATTAAATGGTCTAGCATTGATACTCCTACACAAATGTCACTAGACTAAAATGAGATTTTAAAGTTATTGGATTCTCCTGGAAACAGAAGAATTGCCTTGGTCTTTATGAAACTGTTAACCTAGCTAATAGATAAATTAAATAAAATGTATTTCAAGACTTGCAAAGAAACATAAATTTTACTTGTTTGTTATCCAGAATATTCTATAATAAATCGGATGGTATAATGATGATTAGATTCAGAATGACAAAAATTTGCTTCTATCAAAAAACATGTCTCCCTACGCCATTAACAAGCAAACACAAAATTCACTGTTGAAATGCCCAAATACGGGGAACATACATTTATGTTTCTTACTTTATTGGGAAACATACTCTTTATTTTTTGGGAAAAAAATCACTGACAGAGCTTATGTTTCTTTTAAGAAAAAAGACATTACATATATATTGTTTCTCTGACAAAGGATTAGCCAGTCTGGTTTTTATGGCAATTTGATTTACAAACTTCGTAAGATTATGGGTCATGGTAATTTTCCTGCTGTTTTTACTAAAATCATTAAACGTTTTATTGGACAGTACGCTTTCCTCTTTGGATTACATCTGACAGACCTACTTTACATTTAGAATCAAAGGATATTTATAGATTATTGTAAGGCTATTCTGCTTATGGTTTTACAATTTACAAAAGGTATTTATTTTATACACATGTACCCACAGATAACAAACTATTTTTAATATTCTATAAGGGCTATATACTAAAATTATAGTGTATAGCCCATATAGAACATTATAAATAGGTTGTTTTAAGTAATTATAGTGTATTGTCCATATACAACATTAAAAAAGGTTTGTTTCAAGTACCTGTGCATGTACCAGGTCATTATCAGAAAAGAGATGAGTTTCGTATTTCTGAAAATTACCTTAAAAATAATTCTTGCCATTAACTGACGTGAATGTCATCAAATTATGCACTTATATAATAATGACCTGTATGTTGTATTATCATGATCTGGTATACATCTTAAAGGCTGTCTTAAAATTAAAAATTTGAGTTTTCCCAGTGGTGGAAGGATGGCACCTTCTGCATTCTTTTCAATCAATGTCTTTTCTTTTCTATGACATTCAACAGAGACAGAATTATAATTATAAAATAAGCAGATATTCCTCTGTTGCAAGGTTCTGGCAAAATATGAATGGTTAAAAGCAGGAACCAGAACTGCCACTGTCATGGGGTGAATACCCCTGCATACCACTTTGACAGAATCAACAGTGGCCATTTAGGGCTCAAGGTCAACCTCCCTGACAAATCTGAGGTCACTAAGCCAGTGCTTAGTTATGTGTTCTGTTAACATACTTCAAATGTAAAAATGTCAAAATCAATACACTGCAAACAGGCATTCTTAAGCATTTGAGCAGACAAGCTTATTATCCCCCGCCTAAAATTTTAGGCGGAGAATATAGAAATAGTCTCCGTCCGTCCGTCCATCCCTCTGTCCGTTCGTCCGTCCTTCCGTCCGACATTTTTGTCCGGAGCATATCTCTTAAAGTATTTGAGTTATCAACTTGAAACTTCATAGGTGGATAGACCTCATTGAGGAGGAGTGCAGTGCACAAGAATGATAACTCTACCTTGCATGATTTTTGAGTTATTGCCCTTTTTTATTTTTCAAAATTGATTTTTGTCCAGAGCATAACTCCAAAAGCCTATGAGATATTAACATGAAACTTCATAGGTGCATAGATCTCACTCAGGAGGTGTGCAGTGCACATGAATGATAACTCTACCTTTCATAATTTTTGAGTTATTGCCCTTTGTTATTTTTCATACCTAATTTTTCACAGGAGTGGAGCATAACTCAAAAAGTGTTTTGAGATATCAACATGAAATGTCATAGGTGGATAGATCTTATTGAGGAGGAATGTTATATGTGGATAGACCTCATTGAGGAGGAGTGCAGTGCACAAGAATGATAACTCTACCTTGCATGATTTTTGAGTTATTGCCCTTTGTTATTTTTCAAAATTGATTTTTGTCCAGAGCATAACTCCAAAAGCCTATGAGATATTAACATGAAACTTCATAAGTGCATAGATCTCACTCAGGAGGTGTGCAGTGCACATGAATGATAACTCTACCTTTCATAATTTTTGAGTTATTGCCCTTTGTTATTTTTCATACCTAATTTTTCACCTGAGTGGAGCATAACTCAAAAAGTGTTTGAGATATCAACATGAAATGTCATAGGTAGATAGATCTTATTGAGGAGGAATGTTATATGTGATTAGACCTCATTGAGGAGGAGTGCAGTGCACAAGAATGATAACTCTACCTTGCATGATTTTTGAGTCATTGCCCTTTGTTATTTTTCAAAATTGATTTTTGTCCAGAGCATAACTCCAAAAGCCTATGAGATATTAACATGAAACTTCATAAGTGCATAGATCTCACTCAGGAGGTGTGCAGTGCACATGAATGATAACTCTACCTTTCATAATTTTTGAGTTATTGCCCTTTGTTATTTTTCATACCTAATTTTTCACCTGAGTGGAGCATAACTCAAAAAGTGTTTGAGATATCAACATGAAATGTCATAGGTAGATAGATCTTATTGAGGAGGAATGTTATATGTGATTAGACCTCATTGAGGAGGAGTGCAGTGCACAAGAATGATAACTCTACCTTGCATGATTTTTGAGTCATTGCCCTTTGTTATTTTTCAAAATTGATTTTTGTCCAGAGCATAACTCCAAAAGCCTATGAGATATTAACATGAAACTTCATAGGTGCATAGATCTCACTCAGGAGGTGTGCAGTGCACATGAATGATAACTCTACCTTTCATAATTTTTGAGTTATTGCCCTTTGTTATTTTTCATACCTAATTTTTCACATGAGTGGAGCATAACTCAAAAAGTGTTTGAGACATCAACATGAAATGTCATATGTGGATAGATCTTATTGAGGAGGAATGTTGTGCGCAAGAATGATAACTCTTCCCTATACAATTTTTGAGTTATTGCCCTTTGTTTTTTTACATGCTATTTTGTCCAGAGCTTTTCTCAAAAAGTATTTGAGGTATCAACTTGAAACTTCAAAGGTGGATGGATCTCATTGAGGAGGAGTGCAGTGCTTAAGAATGATAACTCTACCTTTCATAATTTTTGAGATATTGCCCTTTGTTATTTTTCAAAATTAATTTTTGTCCAGAGCATTACTCAAAAAGCCTTTGAGATATCAAAATGAAACTTCATAGGTGCATAGATCTCCCTCAGGAGGTGTGCACAGCACAAGAATGATAACTCTACCTTTTATAATTTTTGAGTTATTGCCCTTTGTTATTTTTCATACTTAATATTTCAATTCAATTTTTTTCTCAAAAAGTATTTGAGGTATCAACTTGAAACTTCATAGGTGGATAGATTTTACTGAGGAGGGATGCAGCACACAAGAATGATAACCTACCCTGCATTATTTTTCAGTTAATGCCCTTTGTTATTTTCAGCCATCAGTATTCACATAGGTTTCAAATCTGTAATCACTATAGCCATCAGTTTTCATTACCAAAAGACCTCTTAAAATGAAATTATTCTGTTCTACTACATATACATTCTTCCAATGAGCAAACACATTCGGCGGGGGATGGCCATGTTGACATGGCTCTTGTTATAGTAAAAATCCCTGTGACCTTGACCTTTGGCACAGTCACCTAAAAATCAATAGGGGTCATCTACTAGTCATGTAAACAACCTCAAAACCAAATATGAAGACTGTTGACCAAAGCATTCTCAATCAATTGAGTGGACACAGTGTTTTTTCCTCTACTTTGGGAATGGTGATGGTATCAGACTGATTGGGAAAAAATGCGTTATTTTGACTTAAATTGGGAAAAAAAATTATGCATTTTTCAGCTACAAAAAAGATAAGTCATCATGAATAAAGATAGCTAACAGCCTCAACTGTCCTGGTAAAACTATTGAGTGGTGATTTATATGAATATGTTGGATTTAAATGATTTCAGAGAAATCACCTGGCCTTGTGGAAATTTTGAACAGCCATTTTGGGAATTTCAACATTGGAAATTGGGAATTTTAATGTCTATTTTCTATTGGCAACAGTACCATTTTAGGGTAGCAGTTATATAAAGAAGAATACACTGGGACAAGCTTTATTTAGTCAAGGTCCCTGTGACCTTGACGGTGCTTGACCGTTAATTTAGTGACTTCAAAATCAATAGGGGTCACCTTATAGTCATGCTCACACAACCTCAAAACCAGATATGAAGACTGTGGGTCAAAGGTTTCTAAAGTTATTGGGCAGATAAACTTTTTGAAGTCAAGGTCCCTGTGACCTTGACCTTTGACCCAGTGACCTCAAAAACAATAGGGGTCATCTACTAATTACTGCTAACCTCCATGCCAAATATGAAGACTGTGGGTCAAAGAACTCTAGTTATTGGGCAGACAAGCTTTTTAAGTCAAGTCCCTGTGACCTTAACCTTTGACTTGGTGACCTCAAAATCAAATGTCAATACATAAATGCCATGTTCTAATCATGACTAACCTCCATGCCAAATATGAAGATTTTGGGTAAAAGGAATCTTAAGTTATTGGGCAGACAAGCTTTTTTAGTCGAGGCCCCTGTGACTATGACCTTTGACCAAGTGACCTCAAATTCAATAGGGGTCCTATACACCCCCCCCCCCCCTCGTTTTTCATAACTTTTTTCTTACCTATATGGTAGATATTTAAGACAAAATAATAGATCTATATTCAAAAATTTAAATATTAGAAAATTTCCTAATCCGATACATTGCCATTTCCAGCACACGCCCATTGTTTAGGTGAAATTGTCCGCTAGTTGTTATTTTAACTAAGATCATTGACTTTACTTAAATCTTGGTCAGGCAAAAAGTTTTTTAAACATCGCCATTTTGAGAATATTTCAAGAGAAGATAGCAAACAGTGACTAAATAATTAAATCACACAAACCTAGATTTAAGCCTATAGAACTACCATCGTTTAAATAAACACGAAAACAGCGTCAACTTCGATACGAACTTTGCCTCTACACTTCACTTCAGCACAAGACATATCTTTCAGGATTTTCAAGGAATTGATGACGTCATGAATGGATATTACGTAAAATCAAAGTGAACTAGTCCCCTGAATTACCTGCCCCTTCATGTAAGTACGCGGGGACTAGACTATGCGTGAACTAGTTTCAAGATGACAAGATGACCAGGGACATTTTTATGGTGTTCCGTAATTTAGGGCCATAGTCTCTAAAAGAAGAAATTTGAATGCGAAAAGTCGAAAACGCGTTAGTGATGATGACGAACAATCGATGACGAATACACGAAAAGTTACGGTGGCACAAAGGCGACATGTGCATGTATGTGTGCTTTTATTCATCTCGTGCGCACGAGATACTAGATTCATGTCGTGACCACGTGTTACTAAGTCATGGCCACGAGATAATTAAGTCGTGGGAACGAGATACTATGTCGTGGCAAGAGTTACTTAGTCGTGGCAACGAGAAAGTTAAAATAGATAAATTAAGTCGTGGGAACGAGATGGTATGTCGTGGCCACGAGTTATTAAGTTGTGGCCAGGAGTTACTAACTCGTGGCCAGAAGATAGCTAAGTCGTGGGAACGAGATGGTATGCCATGGCAACCGAACTAAAAAAAACTTAAAATATTTCTTCTTAAAAAAAACCCCAAAGAACTTCGATATTTGGCAAGAAACATCCTCTAGTTAGTGTCTACCAAGTTTGTTTCAATCAAACCCATGTGTCAAAATTGGCCCCGTCCCGGGGGTTATTGATTTTCTTTATATGTAGAATAATTAAATGAAATGAAAAATTAAAAAAAAAAACACTTCTTTTTAAAAAAGCCAATAAGATCTAGCTAGAGCTTAAGCCTCAGTCTCACTTACTCCCGACAGAGCCCAGGTAACTTACCGGGATGATCCGGGACGATCCGGGGTGAAATTATTGTTGCGGTCACACTTACCCCGGCAGCACTACGGTAGTTCTCAACTAACCATCCAGGATGCGCTCCGGATCATCCAGGCAGAGCCCAGGTGCAGCTACGGTTCATGCCGGTGCTTCCCCGGTCGTTCCCGGATGACGCCGGAAGAGCCCTGGTTGACCCAGGCAGAGCCCCGGTCGATCCAGGCAGAGCCCCGGCAGAGCCCAGGACGATCAAGGCAGAGCCCCGGTAGAACCCCGGTGGATTGAAAACGCCCGAAAATGATAACATTGATACATAATTTTTATCTAATATAATATCTATTGTTCCAGAATAGTTAGTTATTCATGATGATTTTCTGAAAAATCCTGATGCCATACTGGATAGAAGGGAAATGAGAGGGGTTTTAATACCAGCAAGTGCAATCATCGCAAATTGTCGTTTTTCTTTTGTGCCCCCTTCTGTCTTGGTATTTGAAGGGACGGCAGTCACACTCATCGCTAAGAAAATTTATGACTTGTGAGAGGCTACAAACGTTCCCAGGTCGATCATAAGTTAACGTGTAACCTTTGCTGAAAAGCCTTTGACTCTATCTCAATCCATTGAGAAGTTGCAGCCCTTTGAAATCAATTTTGGTGGAAAAAATTACGCAAAGTTGCGATTTTGGCAATTTTGATATGTCCCCTCGTTGCCATGGTTACAGGACATTTAAGACTGAGCATGGCTATGGTCAAGTCAACATTTGTGCGAGTTTGATTAGCATTGAAGCAGTTTTTATAGTTTTATAACAATTTGAGCTTGTAACGGGAAACTTTAAAAAAAAATACAGCCATTTTTCACAAAATGCTCATGCAGTAATGGGTTAATGTCAAATTGTTTAGGATATGAAATAAAATGAAAAGTTTTAAAATAATTTATGTTTACTGTTAAATTGAGAGTATAAAATAGTCTAAGGGTTCAAAACATTAAACAATTAACGAAATCAATGTATGCAAACTGCATGTACTGCCTACTGATTGTGTAATAGCTTATTCTTAAATTATTTCCTAAGTGAGTCTGTGGTGCAGAGGTAAAACGCTCACGTCTAATGCAAGAGGATCGGGGTTTGAAACCCTGAGAATGTATTCTATTTTGATTTGAAGGTGTTTGTTGTTGTTGTTTTGTTGTTGTTGTTGTTGTTGTTGGGGTTTTTTTGGGGGGTTTTTTTGTTTTTTTTTGCCAAGGTAATCCGAAAAAATTACAGGTATTTAAAATGACTTCAATGAACTTTATTGACGTGAAGGGACCTACAATATTATTTCAAGATTTTGTATAACTGGTCGTAGGTCTGGACCGATAACTTTAAAAAATACTCCCACTTAATTTCCCTGGAATAATAAATTGTATTGTGCAAACTTACCATAAATTTTAAAGGGTTGCAACGTTTTTCTCTAAAATCAGCCAAAAACAAGCACAAAAAAATGAGAAAATGAATATGTTCAAATCTTAAAATTTAGGCTATATATCTAAAAAATATTTGTTAATACTAGTATATCTTTGAAATAGTGTTTTGAATTTAAATCGTATTACATCCCAAACACATATACACGTCGGGTACTTGTTCAAGCTGTTTGAAATGAAGTGCCATATTTGATACTGTGAAAAAAGTGTATCTGTTTTACTGGAATGCGGTTTTAACAAATGCCTTCTATACCGTATATATACTTCCTAGGAAAGAATGAATGTAGAATAAATGTACATTTGGGTCTGTTATGCGTATCAATAATTCTTTTTTTCCTCGCAGGAACTCTCTGAATAAGGGAATTGACTGTAATTGATTCCCCTACTTAACAACCCATCGGAAATATGTAGTATATTAATCTAACTGAGATTGTTTTGAATAATTGGAAGCTATGGTTGTTGTTTCAAAATACGCATTACTGGCAATTTTCCATTACTTTTATGTTACATTAACTTTTCCACTGGCATAAAAGTAAAATAATAGTACAAGTGCAGACTTTAAATAAGCTAGCTTACCTAAAAAGGTCCATTAGTCTCAAGAAATGTTTTTATTTATATTTCTCAAAAGTTATGTCCTGCTACAGTTTCCAAAAAGATACCAATTGGCCAATTACCTGAACTTTCTTTTGCTTCTTTGCTTCTTTTGCTTTTTAGCAATTGGCGCATTTATGGTGGTTAAGTATTTTGTATGGAAGTCAAAATACTACTTTGTTTACATTTTTCTACCTTTATGACATATAATTTCAAATTAACGCTACTTTCTTTATAGGTAAGAAGTATCTCACATACTCTAAAACAATTATTTCAACAATATAAAACTCATTGTAAGCGAAATTTCAATGTTTCTGACGCATAATGAGTCTTTAACTTATTTACTTATTTTATATATTTTTGTTTACCTCGCCCGACCTTAACCTATTGTTTTATTATTGTATCAGTTCAAATTCATTTTAGCATATATCAATGTTGATTTGCGAAGTAAAATCTTGTATTGGAAAACAGGTTTTATAACTAACATTGTTTATAATTCAACGACACTGACAATGTTCAATGGTGATTACCTTAATAATAATAATAATAATAATAATAATAATATTAATAATGATTATAATAATGATAAAAATAATAATAATAATAATAATGATAAAAATAATAATAATAATAATAATAATAACAACAACAACAATAATAATAATAATAATGATAATAATAATGATAATGATGATGATGATGATGATGATGATGATGATGATGATATCCTTGAAACTGACAAATACTGATCCTCTATTACAAACAATAGTTAATGTACCATACTCTATATGCAATTCATCAATAGTTAAGTCTATTATATGACAGAGATGACGTCGAGAGTTTCATAAATCAGATATTTTACCTTTGCAGAAATTTCATATAGGATAAGGAAGTTAAGATAATTTTAAAATCGTTTATATAATTGTAGATTTTAAGATGCTATGCTTTTTATTGAAAAGTAACGATTACGACACATTTGCGCCCTTTTACTACTCAGTATACTTGTGTCAAAAAAGGAGAGAAAAAAAACCATACGTTCTGATACCCATGTGTTAAGTAATAGAAAGGGCATCGAAACACGAGGCTATCTGATTTGTACGAGGGGGCGTAGCCCCCGAGCATTAATCAGATTGCCGAGTGTTTTGATGTTCTTTCTCTTTTGTATCATAGTCAAACATAAAAACACGTTCCCTGTTGTCACAATATGAAACCCCGGGAAAAGGTAACCAATAAACGAGCATCTGAATATGATATTTCTGTCGCTTTTCCCTTTCTCTTCCGTCACAATAAGTAAACCCCTGCAAAAATGAGCCAACCAATGGGCATTCTCTAGAGGGCGGGTAACTAATACCTGCACTCCAGTTAACGCACTGTGCATGTATATGTATAAGATTTAACTCTGACACATTTTCAACAGAAAGGTCCCCAAACTATGATACAACTTTTGTTTTTTTTAATATTGTAGACAGTGAGCAAGTACGGAGTTAAATCAATGTATCTTTAAATAATTATACTGACTTCGCGTTTGAAATTTCTTTATTCCTAACGGAACACCGTACATTGTTAACGATAAATAGCTTTAAGCTAGTTTTATAATTTCAATAAAGCTTCCTGTAACTTTAGCATACTGTCATTGCCAGTATTTACTTATTGTGCATATTAATTAGCTCTAATTAAGATTTGAAATACAATCAGGAAAGCTAGACTATATAGTCCCGTGACGAATGTAGATAGATCTACTGTATCTAATGAAAGTTTCCGAAAAGATAATTAGCTCCATTGTTCTTTTTAATCTTAATGATTTATATGTAGACTAAGTAGATCTAATGTAAGTAGAAAGACGATATAAACGATCTTGTTTACCCTAGACATTTGTCACAAGTTAATGACATCGAAGTCAACAGCAAGTAATGTTTTATATACTAAATTATTGTCTTAGTCTGTAATTTACGGAATGACTATTCATTCTGCGAAGCTTCTAAAGACTTGACGGAAGCTTAGAAATCCGAGATGGCATTAAAAATGGCCGCCAAATCCCTTAATATTCTTAAACATTAATGTTGGCTTATATTTATACCCACATTTGTATTTCAAGTGAAATTTTGCACAAAAACGGAGATTTGGTTTAAGCTGTAGTTATTTCATAAAGATTGTAGTTCAAACAAATACAATTATGTATATCAATATGACATAATGTAGGATTGTTACGGCCAGATATTGCACATATTGGGCGTTACTATTGCGAATGGTGCCTGATTTGGAACGCTTTTGTGCGTCGTGTTGGCGACAAAGTGCCAAACGGCGCGTTGTCGGACTTTCGTCTTAATAACTTATAATAATAATAACTTTATTTACCGAAGGTAACACATTAAGACATATACAGATTTAACACCTTATTTACAATGCGTCATTCTAAAATAAAAAATAAAAATCACACACACAAAAGAACACATATCAATCGAAGAGCTAACGATGTACGCCAAACGGCGCGTTGTCGTGCGGCGTGTTGTCGCGATGTTTAATTGGCGCTCGGTTCATATCGAAGGATTGTCTTATAAGTCAAGCGACAGGGCGAAAAGCGCCGCACGACAACGCGTCGTTTGGCGTGCTTCGCTAGAGACAGAACGATAACGCGACAACGCGCCGTTTGGCGCTTTGTCGTGTTGTCGCTAGCGACAACGCAACACACCAAGCGTACCAAATCACCCACCATAATTGAGCAATGCCTGTGTTACATTTGAGATAAACACTGTATATCCATGCACCATACGGACCTATTCTGTTGTAATATACTTGTGTCAGTCCTCCAAACTCCGGGAAATAGCGCAGACTTTGGGTTTTTTTTTATTTCTAAATCTCCGCTTAATGAGTGCCAATCCACCGAGTGGGCATATCCCGCTTTATTTTTAGCGACATTTTATCAAACCCATCGCACTTGAATACAATATTGCAGCTCTCTAACATTACTTAAGATAGTAGGGCTTTAAATATGATTTCTAGCATAGCCTACAAATAACAAAATCCATATATTAATCTAAGAAAGGTTCCAATTACTTTAACCCTTTACATGTTGGATTATGATCCGGAAGTGATTACCCTAAATTGTTGCTAATATCGTCAGTAAAAAGACAGGTAAACAGGCTCGATATATAGCGTTGGGTATTTTTCTTTAATATATATATTGTTTTTATCGTTTAGTTCAGTTCCATTCCTTGAACCAATCATTGCTTAGTAGCGATGTGTGCAAAGTTTCTTGTGTGCGTAAACAACGGCTTGCTGGGATCCGAACTTACACGGCCAGCAGTCCTAAGATTACGGATCCGACGCGTGAACCACCCGGCCACGCTGCCGCTTGATTTATTAAACGGGGGAGGTGTGAGTTTGTTAGTTGGCCCGTCGCTCGGTCGATCGATCGGTCGGTTTTCACTACTGAATCATTTAATATTCAAGTGGAGATTTCCAAATTCACAGCAGGAATAGGGCAAACCATTGAATAAATCCGGCTGAATAAGGGTTAGTTACAGTATAAATGTGTTTCAACTGATATGCATGTACCAGTACATATATAAGACATCTTCATGTCATTTTTATAAAATTAAATTTTTTCTCTGATATCAGGGTTACTGAAATACTTATCATTCACCAGATTATACGCAATTTTATAGTTTAATAATAAAAAACACGAGTATTGTTTAACCTTTACTTGATTATTTTAAACCTATAGTGCTATGCTGATTTTTCTCCTATTTCATCTTTTTAAAACGATGCGAAATAGTGAGAAAAACATTCATACAAGCATATTTAGCCTTCTTTTTTCAAAAATATTTATTGAAATCAGTTTTATTTTTAGCATTATGTGACCTGCGCGCATTAATTTTTTCCTATACATGTATAATTTAAACTCGAATCCTGTATTATACCTTTTTTTGCTATCTAACAACAGTCAAAATGACTTACCTTGATTATTTTCCGCAGTATCGGTCTCGCTTCGAGCAATGGTTTATAAACATAAAATATTTTACGATTACATTCTGTGAAAGCAAATTCCAAATTAATTCATAACGTCAACTAGTTGATACGAGGCTATGGTTAATACGACGGAACGCCTGACTGAAAGACACTTATTGGAATATCAGATTCAACGATTTGCATAATAATCTCAATGTTATGCAAAAAAAAAGATATATTGTTTGTTATTCTTTTCATATCGTGAATAAATTCGATCTTCTCTTTGTTTATAATTTGTTTTTATAATGATTTTCCATATTCCTACTGGGTACACATAATTTATATGCAATCCTTCTAACGTGCCTAATTTATGGCATTTTTGTAAGTATCAATATTTGTTTATTTGTTGCTTCTGTTGAAGAATTCAAAGCTAGCGTACGTATAGAACTTTGGTGGTTCTACTCAGGTGCCTGTTAGTGTTTAAAAATAATGCACTGAGGGGCACCTTATCCCCCCCCCCCAGTTCAATTGGAATGTTGCCGTATGACCCCCTAGCGTGATGGTGCGAGAAAAAAAGATGTTTTGTTGTTGATGTTGATTTTAGTTGGTGGAATGGGTATGATTAATTTGTTGGTTGACTAGTTCATTTCTACATTCGTTAGTTAGTTGATTGGTGTGAGTCGATGTGTCCGTCTATTCATTTGTTTGTTGGTTCATTCATTCGTTGGTTGATAGTTGGGTGGTTCTTTCATTTTGTTGTTGTTTTTTTTTATTTAGTATTTCTTTCCGTTCACCCCCGTACGCCAATCTGAACCCAAATGACCGTAAGAAAGGATTAATTGAGATGAACACTGACAATATATGGAGGCCTAAACTCACCGGTTCACATGCGTTTTTCAGGTATTTCTATTTATATCCCTTGTGCTTACATAAATACCTATTGTGAAGAAAGGTTGATTTCGATTTGAATAAATCAATATTTAAACTATAACTTGCAAAGATATTGCCTGACCATAATATATTACGTGGGAATTATAAGCAAAACAAAAACACATGTCCATTATCCAAATCATTTTCTCTCTCTCTTTCTGCAAAGGAAAACGACCATGCCTAATAATTTCATTTTCGAATTAAGAAATTCGATGACTCTTCTCTATAGGCTATCTCATTGTTTCATGAATTTGTTAACTTTAAAATAACAAAATTTGCTTGAATGTTACCCACATAATTGTTGTCCAAATGGCCAAATAGAAACTGTCGGTTGAATTTTTTAGTTCTTGTGAAAACTAAGCACAATTAGCACATGTTTTCGTATAAAGGCGACATCAGTTCTTTATTACGCGTAGGCTGCAACAGGTTTTGTATCTAAGTATAAGAGATGTAAAAAAAAATAAGAAATATCTGAAAAACACATGCGAAACGATGGGTTTAACACGCCATATTGTCAGTGAGCGTAACCATAAAAATCACGTAATTCCCTATACTGTCACAGGAATGGAACCTCGGTCGCCCGATTCATAGTCCAACGCTCTATCAAAGTCGCTAACCGGACGATGGTTATTTTTATTAATCAGAAGAAACAAAATGTTAAATACTCAAGAATCAGTACGTGGCGTTGTTTCATATATATAATGTGTGCTCATGTATCAAAATAAAGAAAGTGTAATGGATATATATAAGCTTATTATGATATTATTTATAAAAATATATATATGTAGAAACAAAGCGACATGTATATGTTAGTCGATACTTATATTTTAGCCTTAAATCATAAAAAAAATGAGAACAGAGATCAAGAAAGCAAAGGCAACGTTTACAGGACGCAGCTCCCGACACAATCCCGCCTCTACAGCAGGGCACCAAGAAGGCAAACTAAGACTAAATAAGACTCATAAGACTAAGCTTATATCTTAATCAATATAATTTAGTTGTTCAAAACATTAGAACATTTTCGCACATCAAAACAGAATAATTTAATAAAAGAAATATCATATCAAATGGCTATAAAAAAGAGATTATTTTCTAGTTGATCAATAATGAACTATCAATGAACTTATTTACATGTACCCTTTGTTTCATTTGAGAACCAAAAATTTTAAATGTCTGTCTCCCTTGAAGCTCCGTTTGACTAATCCTGTACATTTATCTAACTTTCATAATATCAGATTCCTCGCGGGGACGTAGACATCTCTACGCGTTAAATCGCAAGAAATTTAAAAAGATTTGTTTAATAGAAGAGTATAAAAAAGAATAATAAAAATATTAAAAACGGGATGGGGCTAGAAAAAAACTAAGGCGAGACATGTTAATTGTAAATTCAATCTATGGCTTCACTGAACTGCTCTGGGGTAGGGAGTAGGGCAACTGCAGGGGGTAGGTGGTTCCAGTGGTATACAGTCCTAGGAAGGAAGGAGAATTTATAATAGTCTGAAGATGCTATAGCCCATATCATACAGAGATGTCTGATGTTCAGGAGAGGGGTGTGACATATTCTTCTATGGGGGTAGTAACCAGGCCATGGTGAATATAACCTAGCATCTGAACGTATGAGTTCCAGTCTTCGTAGCTTAAGTGAGTGAAGCATGTTCGTGACGCTAGATGTCTGACAATAATCTAGCTTGATCCATTGCGCTGCTCTTCCTTAGACATTTTCAATTTTGTCTGTTTGTACTTTGGTTTGGAGAGACCATACTTCGGAACCAAGGGGACTCGGCACGTTGGGGTGATAGGATACAAAAGTAAAACTAATAAAAAATCACCTCATATGTATAATACGGGGAAGTCAAAGACCGGGCCCGCGAAGCGGGTCCGGGCTTTGGCTTGCCCGGCTATAGACTACACGTGTATATTTAAAATAAAATCAAATAAAAAACAATTAAAAAATATTTAGAATTCTATACCTATCAATGAAATTTTCAGTGTCAGTTCTAGTCGAGCGCCGCCATTTACAATGTAACTCAATGATAAAAGGCGGGGTATTCCGATAACGGAACAAATCTCAACTTTTCGGATAAATAATAAACGTCGAGTGTTCCGAGTGAAAACGGAAGCGGTGCATGTAATACCGAATGACAATTTTAAAACGGAAAGAATGAAAGGAATTTTTTAACGACTTCCCCGTTCATAGGCTTTGCCTAATTTCATATTATAGTCTATATAATATACATATGTGGTGATTTTTTTTATTAGTTTTTACTTTTGTATTCATCACCCCAACGTGCCGAGTCCCTTTGTTCGGAACCATATTCAAGCTGGTATCTGACTAACGTCTGGTCAATCTCCTACGCAGTGATCTCCCCTTATCAGTACAGAAATCTCTGCCATCACAAACATTGAAATATCAATATTTTGATATTTAGATCTATATTTTTTAGCTTTTTAATTTATTTTTCATTATTTTGTATACTTTTGATAGCGAGCTCGACGAGCTGGCCCGAAGGGCCTGCTCGCAAAGCGAGCTTTACGGTAACGCGAGTACCTGCTAAGTGATGGTTTTGAAAACTTTCGTCCAAAGTACCAAATTGGACACATCGCAACCTTTCGAATTTAAAGATAACGGTAAAAACTGAGGAATTCTGACTGAAAACGGATGTGTAGACTGGTCACCTGCGCACGTCTATGGGAACCATAATTGGACAGGGAACCAGAATAACGGAAGCTGTGTATAAAAAATGAAAATCGAAAGCGCCATTTTGTTTGAAATCTGATAAATAAAAACAATTTTTTGTCGAATTTTGTTGTAAAAATTATCTAGAATGAAAGAAAATGGTCTAACTAAGAAAATGAATCCGAACACCAATATCTTTTATTCAGTCGTTAACGCTGTACAGACGTTTAAAGTATTGTTTACGTGACGTCACAATGTAGCGCCAAACAGCACGTGCAAAACAAACAAATCAAGTACGCTATTTTAATGTCGCAAACGTTTAAAGTTTTACATTTATTTCACTTAAAATAAACTTTATTTCGCTTGAAAAATTATAGAGTGAAATAAAACAAACAAAGTTTTATCAACGTTTTCAAAACTCGTTATTCCTTTCACGACAGGGACGGGGTCATATTTAACACAGTACGTGTGACGTCACACGCACTCCGTCTCGTCACTGCATTTGAGATTGTTTCATACTATTTCACGTAAAAAGTACATCGAGCTCGCTTTGAGGCTTTGCCTTTTTCATATTAATTTTTTGATAAAATATAACGGACGTAGGTACAAAAAGTTAAAAATAAAACAGAAAGAGAAAAATGACGTTAGATTTTCTATGTAACGGTCGATATTTACATTTGAATTTCGACGTTACGTCATGTGACTGTCATCATCATTTGACGTCTGTGAAGGCAGTGATTACAATTCTGCCAAGGGAGGTAAACACTGTGAGGAGTTTGACGTCTGGTAAGCAACGGACTTCATGGACTTTGGATTTAACGTTTACTGTAGACTCTAATGGTAATTGCAAGCTACCGTCCGTGTGTTACTGTTATAAAAATGAACTCAAAATTTGACTAAGAATTCAAATATGCTTTTTGTGTCAGTTGCGTTATTTTTTATTGTCTTTTTGGTGTTTAAAAAACTTTTATGTTCTTTTTTTCTATTGGAAAAAAGCGTCTGTTGATACTGATAAAATAATATTGTATTTTATTTTATTTCATTGTTCGACAAGAAATAAGGTATAATTAACATTTAGTATTATCAAATTCATAATAGTTATGTTTAACATAAATTTTATCACAAACCTGATTTGAAGATACGATTAAAGCTGAGTTTAATCGATAGTTGTACAAAGAAGCCTTGAGTTCGGACAATGGCAATTTCGGATATAATTGAATTAAGTCGTGTCCTATTTAAGTAAATGTTAAACTTACCATTAAAACTTCCAAAGAAATGTAAATCTTACCAAATTTTCTGCTTAACATTAGAGTAACTAGAATAAGTATTTTTATACTGGATATATTAAAGAAATACAACTGTAAAGGCAGTTACTGTCTAAACAGGAATTTGGAGGTTACGTACCATGGAGGTTACGTACCACTGCATAAATGTACCATTTTTGGAGGTTACGTACCACTATAGAAATATATAATAAAGTGATAATAAGGGATAAGGTGTGAAACTATCAGGTTTATTGTTCAAATTCGCGCATTAATTGTATTAATTTTGTAATGAGATTAAATATGTATGAATATAAAAGAATAAACAACAAACCAATTAACGATAATAAACAAGTTTTATTTACAACACAAAACTGAAACGAACAAACGATGAAAATAATTAATAACACTAATATAATTACACGCACTAAACTGAAATGAACAGTACAATGAAACAAACCACGGTAAATATAAAAAAAAACACTTTTCATTTATAGTATTATTTTTTTATTTATACGCGTTACACTGAAATCAACTGAAATAAACAAAATAATCAATAGCAATAATAATATTTCATATGCATGTTATTATACCGGACAAAATTACTTTACCTTGGAAAAAAACAAGCGTTACATATTTAAACATTTACAAGTTTTATTTACACGTTAACCGAACTGTGCATAAAATGAAAATAACAATAATTATGTTACAATTAACAAGTATTTTTAAAAATACTTTTTGAGTTTTATTTATCCGCACTGAATAATAATAATATACTGAAATAAACAAGACCATAAGTCTGCCGTCGATCCATGTATCTCGGATGTATGTTGTCAAATCTATGATGGGAACGCATCTGGACTCTTCAGCTTGAGACTCCAACTCAATGAAGGTGGGTCTCACGTGCTCCGCAGGAAGGTATGGAAGGGCCATCAGCTTTCTAATAAAAAGGAACTTGTCCCTCTTATCAGAGTATGCGGTGGCAAGTCCAAGCTGAATGACCTTTCTATACACCCTTTGGAGCCAGTGTAAAACACACCCCTTGACGATGGTGTTTGGGAAAGTCTGTCTGATAGCCTGCCACGCAGTTGAAAAAGAGTAATTAGCAAGAATAAGTGGATGTATACATGTTACACATTAAATTCAATCATTTCAAAAAACAAAATAGAGATGCTATTTACCTGCTTCATAGTCCAGCATAAACCACTCTACCATCGGATCTCCAAGTTTCTCCTTCAGTCGTGAAAAAACCTGAAAAATAAAAAAAAATCGTTAGAATTCTATCACATGAAATATAATTCTCAATTCATCTCATTTCAATTGAAGAAACGTACCTCAACGTAGCCTTCCTTCCTTCTCCTTGACATCAATACAAAAACAAGAGGTACTTGTTTTACATGTTCACCATTCTTTACAAAAGCATGAACAGACATCAACTGATAAAATGGTCGTCGTACCACTTTAAAAGTTCCGTCTATAAACCACCGCCTTGCAGTCTGAAGGTGGCTTAGCTGGGCTGCCGTCGCAAACATCATATGGCGTTCCTCTCCCACACGAATATCATCAACGAGGAACTCATCCTCTTTGATGAAGTCACATGACAACTGAAAGTATATAAAGTTGACATTAATATATACATAAATATATTATGTAAAAATATATCATAACTCAATAAGATTCCATTCCAATACAAAAATGATGATATATAATACCGTAAACGACAAATCATCTTCCTTTGGTTCAGATGGGCGCATTTTCCGACGAAATAAGTTAGTTGCCCTCGTTATGTTGTCTATGTTAGGAACAAATGGTAGGTCAGATGTGATTATATATATGGTACGTATCCTCCAAAATATATAAGTGGTACGTAACCTCCAAAAATGGTACGTAACCTCCTGGTACGTATCCTCCGTGGTACGTAACCTCCAGTAATCGTCTAAACAAATAAAATAATATCATAAATGATCTGATGAATCAGATGATTGTTGAGGATTGTGTATACTTTGTATCTTTAAGATTGAACTGTATTTGTAAAGAAAAACATGAGAAAACTTTACTATGAAATGTCTTTGAAAGATTAACATACATGGTAAACACTTCATCTGTTGCCCCATGATATCCATATCTCGAGCAAAAATTTGCCTTTTTGTATCATCAGAGCCATATTTATATTTTTCCTGGTAACATCAAAGACAATTGCCAAGATGGAAAAGTCATGACTAATAGGTCAGTCACCTTGTAAAATTTTCTGATGACAAAATTCAATCAGTATTTTACCATGCCAAGCGTGCATGAACTTGAGTGACTTAAGGGGTATTTATATTTTGCACATATCAAACTAGGAATTCTTAAGTGGTACAGTGGCACCTTAGCCTTTTGTTTCAGATTTAATCTAAATGCTTGTATTTTTTCTGTTTTCAGAACAAGATGAATCTGTTACATAATTGATTAAGTCAATGTTTTTGAAGCCATGGAGGCAGCAGATTCTGAAACTTTAAGAAGTTGCGATGCAGAAAATGTTGTCAGAATAAATGGTGTAAATATTGAGCACAATGGTATTTGCATAGAAAACAAAAATATTGATGATATCGAGGGTTCTGAAGATTTCGGCAGACATGACAGTCATGTTGTTGATAACACCAAAAAGAATACAAATGAAGAAGACCCTGATAATTGTCAAGTGTCAGCAGAGGTAGATATAAATGAAAGAATGGTTAATGTTGAAAAAGATCATGTTGATGATTTAGTAGGGTCGCATTGTTCTAGTTTTAAACAAAATGCTTCTGTACATGTAGCTACAGGTGATTGCAATTTGGACACAATCAATCAGGATGTTGCTAAATCATTTTGCTTACGGCATGACGGCACAGAGGAAAGAGTGAAACTTGTCACATCATATGATTTAGAAAGTGTGGCTGATGATGTAGAAGAGATAATTTTGCCAGATGAGCCTGTTGTCCGAAATGAGATTACTTGTTCAAACGATAAAGATGACTTTAGGATGAATACTAGTGTGAATCCTGAACATGTTGGAGAACATTGGGTTACTAGAAATCAGAAAACTTACGAATTTCTGCCATATACAAATGTTGATAAACTATTGTCGAAATCTGGCTGTGAAGAAAGTGTTTTTCATGATTTACCTGATGAACTCATTATTAAGATATTCTCATTCTTAACCACCAAAGAACTCTGTCTGAATGTAGCACCGGTTTGTCGCAAGTGGCGGCAAATCTCATTAGACAATAGCCTTTGGAAATGTCTTGATTTTAGCTCTTATCCGCACCTTTCAAGTTTGAATCTGTTATGGGTGTTAAAGCGTACACCTTTATTAAAAAAACTCATTGTTAGTGGTAGAGTAAATGTGACACATGCAGAGGTTGCCATCATTACTGAATGCTGTCCAGGGATTCAGGAGATCGATTTTGGATTTTGTGATATCACGGGTGTTATTTTGAAATGTTTAACTGAAAACTGTCCAGAACTAAGGAAAATTAATATTGAGGGATGTGACAAACTAGAACAGGACAAGACTGTGAGGTATTTAGTGAGATGCAAAAAGCTTACTCATCTGAATTTCTCACACTGCATGTTCTTTCAGGATTCGGGCATTATATTTTTAGCTGCAAGGCTTCCAGAAATTAAAAGCATTAATTTGGATGGAATAAGTTTTCTTACTGACAGGTATGGGTAGTTGTTTTTTGAGTGTTTGTTTTCTTCACTTTATCAAGTACTTAATCGATTTTGTTATTGTGTCATGTCCGCTTATTGAATCCATACATACATGTAATTATTTTATTTATGGTAAAAAATACTGTATACCAGAATGTTAACATAATATTACTGTACTGTTTTATAATAATATTTATGATAATTATAATTTTACATTTTGTTTTTATGGTAATCAAAGATAGTAAGCACACACATGTTAACAGCAGACAATCATATAGAATGGTATTTTCAATGTAAACTACTAAAATTCCATCTGTCCAGCATTTGTAAGGCTAATTTTAGCCCTTACCTGGCAGTTGCTGGTACAGAAAGTGAATATCCTTTGCCACCAGTATAGAGTCAGTATTCATGCAGTTTTATCAGGGTCTTTACTGTTAGCTGACTATCTTTAAATTTTTATCTAATGTTTTCTTCAACATTAATAATGGATAGTCCGAAAAATCATAGCTGGACAAGTCCATTTATGAAATTTATCAAGTTATGAATATAAAATATAAAAATAGAAAAAGTTATCTGTATAACCAGATATTTCATTAAAGGGAGACAAATTTTAGCCTTTAACGTGAAGTGTATGTAGTGTTAAAAAATGGTTTACATGTTTTGGCAGGTAATATCAAATAACTATTGATTGAAAAATAGAAATATACAGTAATCTCCACTTAAAACGATATGGACTGCCAAATTCATATGTTATAACCAAGAAGCAACCAATTTGAAAACAACAGTCGGAACCGCGGCAACAGAATCATTATAAGCAGTTTATCCTTATAACTTAAAATATAAGCGATATCGTCTTAAGTTGTGTTGACTGTACCAACTTGAAGAGGTATTGAAAAAAAGTGATAGAATCAAGTTCTTATTCTTCTCCTTCTTGGTTGTTTTTGAATTAAATCTGCTAATTATGAAAGTAAACATAAGTTGTGTCCCTTGTTATGTTTTTCCAGAGCGGTGCAAGGGTTGGTGGAGAAGCATTATCTGTATCTGGAGGAGGTAGAATTAGATGGGGCAGAAATATCAGACTTGGGTGTAGAGCAACTGTCACACTGTAAACAGTTAAAACATCTAGGTATCTCATTCTGTGAGTGTCTCACTGACCAGTCACTGCAATATCTAAAGGTAAATATACTGTACAACCTCTGTAGAGAAATAGAGGATATTATAACATTAGTGTAGATCATTCAATACTGAATTTATTGAACCAAGTTGTATAAAATAATATTATGTGAGCCTCTGGCGAGTATAATATTACTTTATTTAACGAGTTCAGTAAATTTAGTAATGAATCTATATGAATATAATATTCTATTATCACATAACCAACATAAGAACCGCTTACACTGAAAGTAATCCTGTTAATTGCCTTTAATGTAATGCTTTGTATATCGCAAATGATGTCTCATCAAAAAAACATGCAAGGCCGTAATATGATTTCAATGAAGTAGAACATTTCTGTTGATCTTCAACCCGTGTAGTACTGGAAAACATGTGCAGTTTTACCAGAACCTATATAATAAGATGATTAGCATCCAAATTTTTATCATAATTGAAGGTTAATAATGGACTTTTTCAAAATGATGTTTGTCAAGTCAAAATTAGAGAAGCAGGTTAAGGCGGCACATTTCCAGATTTGAGCAAATATTTGTAGAAAAAGGCTTGAATATTATTTAAATAAATGAGATTATCATCAAGTGTACAAATTAAGGGATTAAACTAGCCTTAGAGTCCTTCTATCCATAAAAATACCTTTAATTTGTCAGCATATATGGAAATTTCTCTTAATTCATTAAATAGTTTATAAAAAATATAGTTTAAAAAAAATAAGACTCCTTTTAATATACCAATGTTTCGGCTGAACAGGCTTCTTTAGCGTGTATAAATAAATAAATAATAAACAATAAAAAAAAGGAAATTATGTTATTGTCACATGACATCAATAGAGGCCACGTCAAAATATTACAAAGAGTTTGGCGTATTCTCATTTCATTAGAATTTTGGAAATAAAAAAGTAGATTTGGTCACATTTTGCATAATACATTCAAAGTTTCTCCTATCAATACATTTCTTGTACTATAAATTTATTTTTTTGAAGTTTGAATTGTAGATTTAATTATTTAACTCAGCTTTGAAGATTAATAAGAGAAGTTAAAACCTTGTTTGATTTGTCATTAGAGTATTGATATATGAAATTATTATTTTTATTTTATTTTCCAGGAATTGAAGAATTTGGTGAATCTCAGATTGCGTAAAGGGAGTGACTTCTCTCCACAAGGTCTCTCCAACTTCTTTAAGGAGGCATCTCTGTCTAAACTACAGGTGTTGAATCTCTCCGAGTGCTCGTTGATTACAGATGAGGTGATTTTAGATTTAGCTCAAGCGTAAGTATTTACAAAATAATAGAGGATACAAACTTGAGGGATGACTTTCAATTAACAGTTTGGCATCAGAGTTAAGGGTTATAAAGAAAATTTCTTACCTTAAACTGATATCTAGGTTAAACTGATATCTCTCTAGGGTCTGAAGTTAAATGAAAATGTTCTAATCTCAAACTCAGATTTCGGGTATCTAATTGTTCAGAAACTAACACAGAATGTATACAGACGAATAAAAAACCTGAGATTCTAAACAGAGCTCAGAGGAAAACAGGTTATAATCTTAATGCCAGTTTTTGATTGGTCAGAAAACAGCTCAGAATGTACACTGACCAATGAAAATCTGGATATTTGAGACTGAACACAGAAAAAAACAGTTTTATAACCTTGTGGCCTGCTATTGGTTAATTTGAAATATTGGCTCAGGACACTCAAGTGTCTGTTAACAGATCAGTTGAATTTTGTCAATACTACCTTATATAAAAAGATGATGGCACGCTAAATTGTAAATGTTATAAAAAAATATACTGCGAACCACAAATTAACACTTACCTTCTGTATAAATAGTTGGTACAGCAGCAGCAAGCCAACTTTTCTGTCTGGTTATAAAATGTTATTTTTTCTTTGTTATCTGTAGGTGTGGCAAGCAGCTGCGTGATTTGTCCCTAAGTTGGTGTTGGTTCCTGACAGATACAGGACTTATTTCTATAGTGGACCATTGCTGGTATATATGTACTTAGATCCCTTCCTGTTCCAAATTGACGTCTCGATCATAAAAAGGGTCATAACTCTTTGAATTTTATGCTCAAATCAGTACAACTGATCATAAAGTGAAAGCTATATGCAATTAAGAAATTAGTGAGTTAAAATACCATAGCGCCATCTTTATCATAAATGAGTTACAACTGTTATGTTAATACCGTAGCCCTCAAAAATATATCTCAAAGGGAGTTGTATTGACATAAAACAAAATACAAATAAAGTTGAAAATTTTCTTAATACTAATGTAGTTTTTTTCCAGTGAAAATTATTTCCTTTAAATTTCTTTTAAGAATTCCCATAATCTAGGACAGAAAGTTTTGAAAGTAAATTATGACAAAGGTCAAGTTTGATTGTAAATAAGATCAATGACAGAGAGACCAGATTATTTTTAATTGTCCCAGATTAATAAAAAATGAATAAATGAACTGAAGTTTTGTATCATTTTGTTCAATAGCCATAATTGTATACAATATAAAAGAATCATTTGTTATGCAAATTTTTAAAAATAATGGTGATGAGATAAAATGCTTGTTTGCCCTTTCCTGAATTTCATATCGCAACTTGCTTTATTTATTGTCAAATTTTACATCACAATAAATAATAGAATGACGCAAGGCGTGTATAATTTACTAGGTGCATAATAAAAAATGGACGCCAATGTCAATTAAATTCATGGAGCAAAGCGTTTATTGAAAGAAAAATTTGGCTCATATTTAATAAATCTTTTCAATATCTAATATAGGGATGTTATCTTAAACAGTAAATCTTGAAAATAATAAGGCATTAAATCATTCCAAAGATGGTCTCGAGTACGACATGCATTTTAAATTGCTTTATAATTAGAACAGATTTGTTTTATAGCTTATTTGATATTTGAAGCTGAATTTTAGTGTAATTTTCAGTTAAAAATATGAGGGAGTTTGGAATGAACTAAGACATTATTTTTTGAGAACAGTTTGGTTGTTTTATTCTTAGCTAATCAGTAGAAAAATAGAATATGTATATATTATAAGTAGTCGTTGTGTTTATTCTGTTTGTCAGTCTGTCTTTATTTAGCTGGCATCTTTAACCTTGACCATAACATTTTCATTAAATAAGCTACAGTCTTTTCTACATGAATGTAACATGTGAATGAGGTTTTCATTATGACCAATATGATCTTGACCACTAAATGACCAGGACTTTTTTTTATTTAATTCTGAAAATTTCACCCTAACTTATTTATTGATTTTGGATTGGAGCATTTGTCTATTTCAAAACACATCTTAATATTTTATATTCCATTTGCTATGAAGGCCCATGAGAATATTTGAAATATATTTGTATTTCAAAGTCTATGAAGCTCAGTGAAATGTGATAATCATTTTCCTATCAAAGAGATATTATATACATTCTCTTTTGTTCAATGAGATATAAACTATATTCCATTCAGGTCAATGAGATATAATGTACTATATTCTATTTCCAATGATTATTAAATAAAATTTTTGTTTGTCTACTTTCAGCAACTTGGAGAGCCTGGACATTTTGGGTATAGACAAAATATATGGGGAGTGTTTATCCCGGGTACCGGAGGAAATGACTAGACTGCAGTTCCTTGATCTTAGACAGTGCAATAAGGTATGCTAGTTTTAAAATTCTGTTTATTCCAGTTTCTAGCATGTTATAAGGTTATTGTTTAACAATTAATTGTAGATTGGAAAACTGTCAAGTTATTTATAATTATTTATTACATCCTTTACAGTAGACTGAAATTATCTAAAATAAGTGGAAATATCATAAAAAAAACACATTCTGTTGTGTGTAAAATGTTCTTGATTACAAAAGGCAAATGAATATCTGCACATATCGTTTTAAAAATGTTACAAAAATGTGTAAAATTTTACAGAGTTATTTTTCTGAAAAGCAATGTGACATCATGATTTGATGACGTCATGAATCAGTTTGCATGTCATTACAAGGAAAAAATTCATTAACTATTATTTAAAACCCTTAAATTGCATGAAACGAATACAGTAGAAAATTTGTTTCCTTTTTATTTTTTCAGATCAATTTCTATTTTACTCGTGAACACAAGCTCTTATATAAATAATATATCACGAACAGTGATTTAATCACTAAATAGAATCACTGTTTGGAGTTTGGATGTGAGGAATTAAATCACAAGGGAGCCTGAGTAATATAATGCTGCACATCACTGCTTGGGATATATTATTTTGATTCAACATCAACAAGTAAATGCTGCCATACCTGCTATCAAGCTAAATTATTCCTAATTTGTTTCCGAATTTATTTGCAGCGCATTCTTAATACTTACATCACATGTCTAAAAATAGATCATCAGCAGTGATTTTATTGCATATTTACACACACTTTCGGTTCTTCTATGTTCAGTAGCGAAAAATGAGGTTGTATTAGAATAAATTATTTCTTTTATTTCTTGACTGATACTCAATATTGTTAAATATTGTTTTTGTTTATTTTTAGATACTAGATAACCTCATTGTAGACATGGTTCGAAGGAAAAAAGACCTGAGGGTGATCAATTACTATGGAGAAGAATTCATACATGATTGAAAATACAGACAAGGACTGCTTGAATCATAAACACAGATCATCTGCTAATAGTTATGCTGTGATAGTTGCTTATTGATCCTAAACATCCTATTTTCTTAAATGGACTTGTCCAACTTCCATTTTGAAACAGTCCATTGTCTCACATATAGGGATGTCATGATGAAATTGTCAAAGTTAGTCAGCCAACAATATCAAGTCTGTTCAGACTGCATCATGAATTTTAAAATTATCCTGGCAAAGACTTCCATTTATTATTATGTAAACAATTTGTTTACAATAATACTTATTTCCCTATCTAATGCAAAGACAAAGCCAGCCACTATGTATTGTTTTGAATGGCAACTAACATTCAGTATACACAAAATCCTTTTTTTTCAATCATGATCATATTTTGAAAAGGAAGCTCTTCCTTTATTTTACATTCCAATGCCATATTGGTTTGGAAGTTCTTCCAATGTTCATCCAGAACAAATTTAAATATTGATATGTACTTCCATTATTTAGCATTCTCATAGAAACTTTTTCTGTGTGTTTTCAAAAACATGTTTTGACATAGAAAATTTCCATTTTGTCATTCCAAAATGTGTTTTAATGAGGAAGTATCTCCACTTGTATGGAAGTTCTTCCTTTACAATATAAGTGCTTCCTCATGTTAGAGGTTCCTCCTCTTGTTGAATTGTTCTTCATCTTGTATGTTACGGTAATCTTTTTATCTTGTAAAGAAATGTTTCCTCTTGTATGGAAATTCTTCCTCTTGTATGGAAATTCTTCCTCTTGTATGGAAATTCTTCCTCTTGCATGGAAATTCTTCCTCTTGCATGGAAATTCTTCCTCTTTAATGGAAGTTCTTCCTCTTGTAATGAAATGACTACTTTTTAGATGTTATGACCTTTTTTAAATGTTATGACTATGTCTTTTTATTAGACTTATCTTAGATGTTACAGACTTAATGTGAAATGTAATCACAGGAAAGGAAAATATATATATATTATTCTATTATATATTAATTTGTGGCCTAGCCATTTGGATACCTATATTGGCCTTATGTTCAGTTTCATATAACTATACATTATCACATGGCTTCTGTTGTGTTCAGTGTTATGTAGCAATTACTTATTTCTTTATATTATACATGTTTGATATATAAAAAAAAAATCTTATTGACATCATCAACTCTATTTGAAGTCAAAGGGTGAAGATATTTTAAATGTAGAGAATCATGCGATGATTTTATCTCCTTTTCCTCTTTATACATGTATAACATGTGGTAGAAAAGAATGGTATATTGGTTGCCATTTTATATAGCATTGCCTTAGACTATTCCCAGAAATGTTATAAAGTTTGCCACAGGCTCACTTTATTGGCATGTTACAGTTTATTAGTGTATATTTTACACTAATGTGTATATTATACACTAATAAATGATAATATGAAATGAGAATTTGTGTAAATGAATGTACATGATTGACAACAATGTCCAGATTATTTAAAATTGTGATTTTATAATTACCATATATTTGTCTTTTAATATTCGATATAATTTCACCTTAAAGTATATTACCGGTATTAGTTATAAAGACTTTTGACATGTTAAATGGCTTTATATAATTGGTTGTATATATCACCTGAGCCACTGGGCAAGGGTTATATTGCAAAAACTGTTTTTTTAGAGAAAAAAGTGAGACTTCTTCATAAATTGAAAAAACATGCAGTATTATAAAAGACTCTGTATTTGCTGTCTATAGATTGTAACACTATTGTTTATTTTGTGATTAAAATGATTACAGTATACCTAGAATGGAAGAAATTTGTCAGCATATTTTATTGAAGGCAAGTATGGCATGTATTGCCAAACTTACTTAACTAAGAATAGCTGCAAAATATTTTGTTCTGGAACATTTTATTCTGTTTACATACAAAAATCATGTATATTAAATTACATTGACAATTTATGCAACAAATCTTTCAAGAAATGACCATTAGATCATGTAAACAACATAATTTTACTGTTTCTAATTTTTCTATATAATATTTCATCAGATTTACCTTTATATACTTTATAACAGCTTTATTGAATCTTATGCAAACTTTTTAGGAAAGTTAAATAGAAATAGTGTACTTTTGACATCGTAAATGACATCTATATCCTTGTGTGAGATATAGTAAATCATCTGTAGAGTAACAGCATTTGAGAGTATAGATAGTTCCCGATCTTAAATATATTTTTACCTCCCTTGCCAAAAGTTGCAGCGATTTTGGGGGTAAATTTTCTATATAATATAATTGCTAAAATATGAAGAAAAAAATATATATACAGCTGATTTAAGTGAATTGTAGGATTTCTTTTATACATATGCAGCAAAATATTATTATAGCACCAATATGTGAAAGATTTTATATCAGTTTTCATGAAGATGTTAGAACTATGAGAGATTTTTATCTTATCATAAGTATGTGATATATTTGGAATGTCCCCTAAAATGATGGCCTGGGGGGGGGGGGGTTATAATTGCTATGTGAAAAGCATCTATAACATTTTGGTATTTGATAGGGGTTGATCTAGACAGACTAAATTCAGTGTGAGGTTTGCCCATTTTGAGCATTATATTGCACATGTTTTTCAACATTTGTTTTACATATTCTGTGTCTATGATACATTTTATATTTGAGATATTCTCAAACACATCATTGTTAATTACTAGTTATAAAGATCTGATAGGTTATATGGCTGGATATAAATGGTTGCTTGCATAATATAACCTGCATAAATAATCCAAGCTGCTAGGCATGTTGCTACAACCATTTATATATGGCAATTTAAGCTGTCAACAAATTGTTTTTAACCTTTATATAACCTTTTAAGAATCTGTAGGCTTGAACCTAGGATACCTGGGTTGTGAGGCAGGCACTTTAAGCACAAGGTCACCACGTCATTGTTGCTATGTTGTGCTGTCTGTGTTCAGGCTCTACTGGTGTTACAAGAAACAGATTTATGCTTCTAATTATGATGTCAAACTTATTTAATTGGCATTAATGATGAAAATAAGCTTCAAGCTTTCAACGTTATCAAACTAAAATGAATATATTAAAACATATTTATTACATGCTTTTCGGTGGTTTATAGAAATATATCAGTGATATAAAACTGGTAATTTCACTGTTTGAAACAGTGAAATTACCACTTTGATAATTTCACTGTTTTGAATTTAAGCCCCTTACGTTGTTTCAGTGAAATACCAGCGTGCACAGTACAGGGTACCAACTTAATGACGTGACGTCGTAAATGACGTCACATTGTATTATTTTTTGGCGCGCTTTTCATTCAGTATTAGATTTAATGTCTTTTTAAAACGTTTTTTTGCATGTAATAAAAAGAAAATTTGTTTAGTTTAGTGTAAGATCGAAATATATTTCATCTTGTGAACACCAAAAGTTCATATTTCACCCGTGGCTGCGCCACTTGTGAAATATACCTTTTGGTGCTCACTCGGTGAAATATATTCCGATCTTACACTGAACTAAACAAATATCCTCTATATAAATCAGCCAATAAAATAATTGAATTGAATTTTTTTAGCATATTATCAATGTTTTATCTTTTCTCCACTGACATTTGGTCCTTTATCTGTTGAGTTTTTCTAATGGATCTGCCCTAATTTTAATTTGGAACAATCCAGTCAAAGTTTAAAGGATTTTAATTTCAATACTCAAAAATACAGCTTTGATAATGTAAAATACATGTTCATAGTTTCACTGTATATTGTTAATTACTATGCATTATATTTTTGTTTGTCAAAGGTGTTGCATCCATCTAATGCTAGTAAAAGTTTTAAGTTAATACCCATTCTTTTAGTAAGAAATTTTAGCAAATAATGTCACTACTAGATATGTCTGATCAACTCAAATGTGTCTAAAATTCATCCCTCTTCTTTACCTTGATTATTGTCACACATTGAATTTGGAACTGCCCATTCAAAGTTGAAGGGATTTCAATATCAAAACACAAAAATTGAGCGACCAACAGAATAGGATGGTCTGTCCCTATACTGGTATTCTAGGCCAATTATCTCTAATAATCAAACAAGTTAAATACATTATATAATGCACTCCCCCACTCCCCAGCAAGGGCAAGGATAATGGAGTATATGAACGATGAACGGAGTTCTTAACTCTCATCTGTCCCTTAACAGCTGGGTTAATAATGTTATTTTGTCGCCAAAATGGCAAAGGATTTGGCCAAGTCACAGTGCTGAGTCTTTAGCGTCAATTTTATTTTCTGACTGTCCCAGCAGAGTGGTGCTGTTACAAGGGTTTGGTAATCCAATGGTCAAAGCCCCAATCATTCAGCAGGGGTGGATTGGCAGTGGTTTCAATTGACTAGTGCTTTAATTGGCTGATTTTTACAAGCAATTAGTGGATGTAACACCTTAATTATCATGCTACATGTGATAATATATGAACATATTACAAGTATTATGTGATATCATATTGATATGTGTTATTTATTTATTTATTGGCATGCCTAATGTGTTTTATTGAGTTTATGGGAAATCTTTTGTTATCTACTTTTTTTAATTTCTTTGAGCTTCGAAGCTGTGACTATTAATGAAATAAAATAAACTAAAAAACTTATATTGTTTTAATTTTTTATTTCAAAATATGATTATTGTAGCTTGCATCTTCAATTTATGTGTCGTCTGCAATTTTTGAGTCTGGAGAGACCGTAAGTTTGAAAAGATTCGAAAGCATAAAAAATTATGAATGTGATACATTTAGTTTTACTGTGCTTAGCAACCTTTTAAGATTCTCTTTTTATGCCACCGCAGCATCTGCGATGCAGTGGCATATAGCGATTCACCTGTGTGTGTGTATGTGTGTGTGTTTGTTTGTTTGTTTGTGTGTGTGTGTGTTATATAGATTATATAGTGAACTTAAAAAATCTTCTTGTGAAAAACCACTTGTCCAATTTCAACCAAACTTGGCAGGATTGATCCTTGGGTGAAGGGCTTCCAAAGTTGTTCAAAGAATTTCATTCCATGCAGAAAACTGGTTGCCATGGCAACCAAAAGGAATTATAAGAATAAATTAAAAAAATCTTCTTGTAGAGACCCAAAAGGCCTAGAGCTTAGATATTTTGCATAAGGCATTGTCTGGTAGACCTCTACCAAGATTGTTGAAATTATAGCCCTGGGGTCAAAATCGGCCCTGCCCCGGGGGTCATTGATTTTCACTATATGTACATATAGTAAAAACTTAAAATACCTTCTTGTAAAGACCCAAAAGGCCTAGAGCTTAGATATTTTGCATAAGGCATTGTCTGGTAGACCTTTACAAAGATTGTTCAAATTATAGCCCTGGGGTCAAAATCGGCCCCGCCCCGGGGGTCATTGATTTTCACTATATGTACATATAGTAAAAACTTAAAATACCTTCTTGTAAAGACCCAAAAGGCCTAGAGCTTAGATATTTTGCATAAGGCATTGTCTGGTAGACCTCTACCCAGATTGTTCAAATTATAGCCCTGGGATTAAAATCGGCCCCGCTCCGGGGGTCATTGGTTTTCCTTATATGTATGTAGTAAAAACTTTAAAACAATTTCTTTTAGCAATTGACAAATGCTAGAGGTTAGATATTTTGCATGAAACATTGTGAAGTGAACTTCTAACAAGATTGTTCAAATTATAGCCCTGGGGTCAAAATTGCCCCCGCCCCAGGGGTCATGATTTTCAATATATGCATATAGTAAAAAAGAGCTTTAATATTTGTTAAATGATATCATCTATAGGTACTCTACCAAAGTTGTTCAAATTTCACCTCTAGTGTCAAAATTAGCCCCGCCCCAGGGGCCATAGGTTTTCCTTATATGTAGATAGTAAAAACTTAAAAAATCCTCTTCTCTAAATTTACAAAGGTTAGAGTTAAGATATTTTGCATGAAACATTATGTAGTGAACCTCTGGCAAGATTGTACAAATTATAGCCCTGGGGTCAAAATTGGCCCCACCCCCAGGGGTCATTGATTTTCACTATGTACATGTAGTAAAAAAATAAAAAATCTTTTTGTACAAGGCTTAGAGCGTTGATATTCGGTATATAACATCATCTATGGGTCCTTTACTAAAGTTGTTTTAATTATGTCCCTAGTGTTAAAATTGCCCTGCCCCAGAGGCGATAGTTTTCCTTAAAAGAATAAAATTAAAACTTGAAAAATCTTCTTCTCTGAATTGTAAAATCCTCTTCTCTGAATTGACAAAGGCTAGAGGTTAAATATATGGCATGAGACTTTGCGAAGTGAACCTTTACCAAGATTGTTCAAATTATAGCCCTGGGGTCAAAATTGGTTCTGTCCCGGGGGTCATTGATTTACATTATGTACATATAGTAAAAAATTAAAAAATATTTTTGTCTGAAGGTACAAGGCATAGAGCTTTGATGTTTGTTATATAATATCATCTATAGGTCCTCTACCAAAGTTGGTGAAATTTTTTCCCTGGTGTCAAAATTGGCCTTGCCCGGGGGCAGTGATTTTCATTATGTACACATAGTAAAAACAGAAAATAAAACAAATGTTTTCTGAATGGGAGAAAGCTACAGCTTAGATATTTGACTTGAAATGTTGTTTGATGGACCTGTATCAAGATTGTTTTGAATTAAACCCTTGGGTCCAAATTTTTGCCTTGCCCAATGGGACAGTGACCTACTTTCTTGTCCTCTGATGTACAGCAATGAAATTTTGATCATGTGCACAGTTTTAGTTGTAAAGTTGAACTTTGATATCAGGTGACCTAGATTTTGATGATGTGACCTACTTTCTTGTCCTTTGATGTACAGCTATGAAATTTGAACCATGTGCACAGATTAAGATGTAAAGTGAACTTTGATATCAGCTGACCTAGATTTTGACAAGGTGTCTTACTGTGTTGTCCTTTGATGTAGTCATGAAAATTAGGCTGTGTGAAATATGACCTTCACCACCAAATTCACTAGACTCGAGTGCATTGATATATTCCTACTCTGATCTTTTGTTGAGTTAACAACAGATTTAACCACTAATCTGATAATAAGAATTAGATAGGTCAGGGATTTATGCATTATGACAATCTTCAAAATTGTATAGAAACAAAAAAAATCTGTTCCTACACTACTATTTAGTGTTGTATTAATGCGGTGGCATAGCATTTTTCTCAAATGCAATCTTGTTATTAACAAGTTAGAGATTACTAAAACAAATTTTAGTCTGGTCCTTCTAATTGAATGGATAAAGTTGCAGACTTAAATTCACATAGTGCTTACTACTGTGGGTTTGAATACTGGAAGGAACATATTCTTTCATATGAGGAAATCATGCAGCTAGCTTACTGGTGACTTTCCAGGAACGCATCAGGTATAATGTTATAGATACTTATGAGCACTTGATGTTCGGCAAATTATCTGAATAGCTCACATGAAAAAATCCAATGTCCCTGGGGTTGGGGGGATTCTAACACACAATGGTTAGGGGCAAGTGGTTTGAAGTCGACAACCTCAAACACTCGACCACAGACTCCTAAAAGACAATCGACTGGTCATAATGTGTGATATGCATGACTCATGGTCTTAGTTTTTATGATCATGGTCGTGAAGGGAAAGAAAAATACATGACGCAAGAAATTCAAAACATCCAGTAAAAGAATATCAATATTCACGACACAGTCATCAGGCCTTAGTTTCAAGGTCACAGTAAAGAATGAATCATTAATGAAAAAATATTTGTAAGAGAAAAAGGAATAGCTCCAAATTCTAGGTTACAGAGGTAATGTACATGTATATATAGGTTATACCATATGGTATGAAGAGTTAAGTGTAAAGGTTATAGTAGAGCAGTATGTAAGATTGCAGTAAAGAAGAAAGCTAGTCATACTGGCATATCAGAAGGCAGTATTCATTTAATTCTGACCAAGTGTTTTGGTCTAAGAAAGGTTTGCACTAGGTGGGTACACCATTTGCTCACTAAGGAGCAAAAGATAAAGCGACTAAAGTGTACCCAATAACTTCTGAAAACATACAAAGACTGTGATAGATTATTTCTAACTTGCTGACAGGTGATGAAACTTGGGTACATATGTTTGAGCCTCAAAGAAGGAAGATAAAAAAACAAAAAAACTTCCCTATATTGGCAAAAGGACCATCACAAAAAAGATGTTGTATGGAATATACATGTATTTTGGACCAGTTGTTCAAGTGCCTTGTCCATCTGGTCACACAGTCACTGGACAGTTCTACAAGAATTCTGTACTGAAAAAAGTGAAGTTGTTTTACAGTGCACAAGCAAAGGATGATCAGGAGTCTATCTTATACATGACAAAGTCTTTCTAGGCATCTGAAAATGTTAAAGTTGTAAACCATCTGCCTTATTCTCCTGACTTAGTGCGACTTCTTTCTGTTTCCCAGGCTTAATATAATGTTTTCTGGTAAAAGATATATACCTCCAGGAGTTCTTTTGGCAGAGCAATTTATCAGTGTTTGCGTCAGGATTAAATTTCAGCTTTTTAAAGCTGGACAAAGAGAGATTACAAAAATGTATTTTGATAGAGAGGGAATACTTTGAAGGTTTAAAATAGAAAACATTTTTTATAAAGTGTAGCAGATACAAAATTTGAACCAAGTGACAGTTCTAATTGAATGACCCTCACAAAACATTTGGCCCACATTTGACTATATATTCTGCTGCTATCTGTATAGTAATGATTGACAGTACTGTATGGTGCTATTCAACTTTAAAGAGACCAAACTTGTTCAGCAGTTCTAATGACTCTTGTAAATAGCATCTTTACTGTTGATAGGTACCGAAAAAACAACACTTAACTGAAAAGTTTTACCATGATTTACTGCAAGAAGCCAATGGCTGTGATATATGAATGGGATACAGGCCTGTTATTTATTTCTTGTAAGTCAACAGCACAAACTTAATTCTAAAGTCTGTAGCAGTCCGAATATAATTCTAAAGGCTGTGTGTAGCAGTCCGGATGTAATCTTAAGGGTATTTTTTTCTCTCTTTTTTTTTAATAATGAAAAAATAGGTCATTTAAAAGCCAACAATTTATAAAATGTGCTGTACCACCAACCTATATAGCATAGATTCTTTACTTTCAACAAAATCCCTGGATTAAAATATGGGTGGTTCTAAATTCTAAAAATGATAATATGGTTAAATTGTAATTGATTAAGTACTGAAATTATACAAATGAACAGGTCTTTCAAACAGTTTCTGTTTTAAGACGCAAAATATTTCAGCCTACTAATGTGTAGAAACAGAATCACTGTGTCATTTATTTGCAAGAATATGCAATTCAATGTGTACGTTGGTTATTGTGCTTACAAAGCATATCTTTAAAATAGCTTCCAATCACTATTATATATTGCAAACTGAAACATTAATTCAACTTATAATTGTTTTATTATTTGCACAGTGAATACAATACTTAACAATAAATATGAAAGTTGACATGATAACTCTTAATCTTATTATTTCATAAATTAAACCAGCTAGATTTTGTCAATGCAAGCTGGAATATTTTGTTTTCTACGCAAAGTAATGCAAGAAAGATAACTCGTATGCGACTGTTGCAAATTAGATTTCGCCTAACTTTGTAAAAGGTAAAGCTTAATTTTGAGATGGTCCCTGCAATGATTTTCAATGAACGCGATCAGCTGTCAATCATTTCGATAGGGCGGGATTTGGTGACGTCACATAACATGTATTGGAAACAAACGTGCGAGGACGGATAAGAAGAATGAGTGAAATTTTTAATTGAGTTTTAACTGTTTCAAGTTTTAAAATAATGTAATTTTTAGTGATAAGAGACATTTTTAAATATTCTTTCAGTACGTACATTTAATTTCACAAAATAAGGAATTTAAACAAAAGAAAAGTGACTGTAAAATTATTGGACACAGTTTTCGCGTATATACAGGTGAATTAGTGTTTACCTGGACCCTCGAAACGTTTGATCAAGGGATCTTAGTGTTTACAGAAGGAATATACATTTTTGTTGGGACGCTACTGTTTTATCGTCGGCATAGGGAATTTCAGATGTGAATTAATCCAGTCGTAGATTGGATTAAATGTTTTAAACATGATAAATTATAGTAAAACTTGTAGTCTTTGATGTTAGCCGCCGGTCAGGTGTATATTGTGCACCTCTGTAAAAGAAAGGGAGAAAAATATGGGAGATTTACGTAAGGAGTGTGGATTAAGGAGGAAGGGGCCATCAGTAACAAGAAAAAAATATTTACCCTGCGTTATATTACTTTTGCAGTTTTTCTTTAAATTTGCCCAGGGACAAGGACCTGGAAATTTTCAGGTTTATGAAAATAAAGCGCCTGGGACAGAAGTTGGATTTATTTCTGTGGAATCATCATATACATATAGCATTAATGAAGGCTCAATCGCAAAAGATTATTTTGATTTAGATTCAAACAGTGGCAGAATAACAACAAAAGATATTATCGATAGAGAGGAATTAAATTTACAAGAAAATAAATTTAGTTTTTTAATCCTAGGTCATAGTACTGATGGAACAAATACTAATGTACCAATTGAGGTTTCAATAGAAATATTAGATGAAAACGACAACGGACCAGTTTTTCCAACTGAATCAGCAACAGTTCATTTTCGAGAAAATGCTAAAATGGAGACACAAGGTTTACTGGTAACAGCTACTGACGCAGATGATGGTATAAATTCATTAGTTAATCAGTATGAAATAATAAACGGCAATGGTCCTTTCAAATTAGTTTTCAACCCAGACATATATGGCGATGTTTTGATCATCGAAACAACTGGAGATTTAGATAGAGAAAAGACCAGTTTGTATACATTAACTATACAAGCGAAGGACTCTGGAGTTCCACAGAGAACTGGTACAACATCTGTCAGGATAGTAATTGATGATGAAAATGACAATGCACCAGTTTTTGATCCAAGCGAACGTTTTGCACAAGTCAATGAAACAGATGAAAGTGGAACATTTGTTATTCAGCTAATTGCATTAGATCTTGATATTGGAGTAAATCAGGAAATTACTTACAGCATTGCAGACGAAAATAATGGTAACTCCCAGTTTCGCATAGATAATGTCACAGGGCAGATTTATACCACTCAGCAACCACTGTCTTGCCCTAAAGGCCAGTGCCTTCTTATAATAGAAGCCAGTGATTTAGGTGTGCCATCTTTCAGCACTCGTGCATTTGTATATATCACGGTAATCGATACCAACAATCATGACCCAGTCATCAGTTTTAGGTATGTTCCAAAAGGAAATGACTTTTCTAGCATAAAAGAAGATGATATGGATGGTCACATCGTGGCAGGAGTGTCTGTAACAGATGCAGATGATGGAGCCAACCCAACTGCTAGAATAATTGCTGGAAACGAGTTACAGCATTTCAGACTCGAACAGTTCAGCACAGGAATATATTTTGTAAAAGTCAACGGAGACAGCGTTTTAGATAGAGAACGTCACCATATGTATAATCTTACTGTTGAAGCAAGTGACAATAGTAATCCTCCAAGGTTATCCACTAAAGCACTGATAATATTTGTTAATGACATCAATGACCATTCACCACAATTTAAAGACAAAAAAGTTACGGTTTCAATAAGTGAGATGACTGAAGTTGGTACTTTTATACAAAGCATGTTAGCAACTGATCTTGACAGTGGAATAAATGCCAAGCTGACTTATGATATACTTTCGGGAAACGATCCACAGTGGTTTTATATCAATAAAGATACAGGTCTTGTGACTACTAAGTCAAAATTACATTATGAACAACAAAATTACTTTCGCATGAATATTTCTGTTCATGATGGGGCCTCTCCACCATTGTATGATTATGCTGAACTTCAAATTTCAATATGGGACGAAAATGATATGGCGCCAGAATTTTCACAAACTGTCTTCAATGCTAGTCTTGAGGAAAATCTAGCTAAAGTGTCACCTGTTGTGTCAGCTTCTGCTATTGACAATGATTCTGGACAGAATGGGACAATTATTTATGAATTTCATCCACATGTTGAACTGATGTACCCAAAAACATTTCATATTGATCCTGACACAGGGGAAGTTACTACACGAAAGTTATTAGATAGGGAAGAAATTCCAAACTATACAATAAAAATTATTGCAAAAGATAAAGCCCCTGCTCCATTTACCCTTACTTCAACTGCAACAGTTTATCTTAAAGTACTGGATGTAAATGACAATTCTCCAGTTTTTTATCCAGAAACATATTTTGCAAGAGTTTTTGAAGGTCAAGCAAGTGGTATTGAAGTTGTCAAGGTCACTGCAACTGATCTGGATGAAGGAATAAATGCAGAAATAAGCTATGCCTTTAGCAGTAGTGATTTTGGAAAATTTACAATTGATCCAATAACAGGGACCATAAGAACAAAAGCTGTCCTTCAGAAAAACCCTCAAAGCAGTTTCCGACTTGATGTTGTTGCAAAGGACAAGACAGGCCAAAGATCAGGAACAGCAACTGTTCAAGTCACTGTCCAATCACCAACTGATTCTCAACCATACTTTACCAGTAACTCATATAAGTTTAATCTAATAGAAGATTCAGGGACCGATTCTCCAACATACATAGGTGTGCAAGTTGGTCGAGTGACTGCAAAAGCAGATTCTTCAGCATCTAGTATCAGTTACAGCATTGTTCACGGAGATCCTTTAAATATCTTTTCAATAGAACCATCAACAGGATGGATTAAAAGAAGCAAAGGAGTAGACAGAGAAATATTCCCAGTGTTTAATCTGAAAGTGATTGCTAAAGTTGGCGAGAAATTTGCAGAGACTGAAGTTGTTTTGACTGTGAAGGACACAAATGATAACCCACCAGTATTTGAATTCCCATATCGAGAAATAGAAGTAGTTGAAAATTGGGCTGTAGGTCATTATATTGCATTGATAAGTGCCACAGATGCTGACGAGGAAGGTCCTAACTCAAAGTTATCATACTCGTTACAAAGAAATCAAAACAACATGTTCGGAATAGAATCTGATACTGGAGTTCTAACTTTGAATAAGCCTGTAAAATATCTTGGTGTTGATCATGTGACATTGCTTGTACTAGCAAGTGATGCAGGAAGTCCTCAGTTTACTGCAAATCAAGAACTACGCCTCAAGATAAAGGATGTGAATAATCATACACCAAAATTCTCACATACCACATATGAAATGTCCCTGATAGAATCTCATCCAGTGAACAGTCGATTTTTTCATGTTATTGCTGTAGATAATGACCTTGGTGACAATGGAAGGCTGACTTACAATATCACTCGTGGAAATGAAGATAAAAAATTTGGAATATTTCCTGATGGACATTTATATATTGCGAAAGAGCTTGACAGGGAGACGAAAGACTTGTACAAGTTGAGTGTTGTTGCACGTGATCATGGTGCACAACAGAGAAGTTCTGAGTGCAACATCACCGTACATATTTCTGACTATAATGACAACAAGCCCATCTTTCTAAATGCAACTTATACTTTCTACATTTTGGAAAACAAGAATATTGGTTCATTTGTTGGCCATGTAAGAGCTTCTGATGATGATATGGGTCGAAATGCTGAAGTTTATTATTCCTTCAAAGATGCACAAAATGACTTTCATATGGACCCACAAAGTGGTGAAATTACGTCACTGAAGATGTTTGATAGAGAAGAACTTGCAGAGAGCAACTACGTTATTGTATTCGATGTAGTGGTGAAAGATAATGGACTTAACCGATTAGAAGATATCACTACTGTACGTGTTACAGTTCAAGATGAAAATGATAACCCACCAATATTCAGGCGACCAGTCTACAAAGTTACTAAGTTTGAGAACGAGGCAAGATTTTCTAATATAACTGTGGTAAAGGCTGACGATGCAGATGCAGGAATTAATAGCATTGTGACATACAATATCATAGCTGGGAACAAAGATGGACATTTTGTTATTTCTCCAACTACAGGGCAGATAACTCTTGACAAACAGCTTGATAGGGAAACATTGGACTTCTACGAATTGACAATATTAGCCACTGATTCTGGTGAAACTGTAAGGCATAATGCAACCTGTAAAGTACAGATTTCTGTCAGTGATATTAATGATAATTTCCCACTATTTGCCCAGTCACAAATGGACATTAGTGTCTCTGAGGATGTAGAACCTGGTAGTGAAGTTGCCTACTTCCCAGCAACTGACGTAGATATCGGCGTAAATGCAGAAATCACATATCATTTGTCCGGAAAGGATAATGACGGAATGTTTGGAATAGATCGTCACACTGGAAAGGTGTACCTTCTGAAAAAACCCGACTTTGAGACCAAGAGAAGCTACAAACTGAATGTTACTGCCACAGATAAAGGCATCCCAGCTTTGACATATTACATTAGATTTAGTATAACAATTGATGATGTCAATGATAATGCACCCGTTTTCCAGAATCAGCCATACGTTATTACAATTCAGGAAAACTCAAGCGGTTCTGTTACACAGATACAAGCAACTGATTCTGATTCTGGTAAAAATGGTGAAGTTCAGTACCATATCGCGTATCAGGATCCACCTGGAGAAAATTTTAAGATTGTGAAAAATTCTGGACAGATTTATATTGATAAGCCAATTGATCGTGAAGTGACAAGTTTATATAAGCTTACAGTTGTTGCCACTGACCAAGCTGAGGAGGTTAGCAGACGACTCAAAACGGAAACCGTTGTAACAATTAACATCCAGGATGTCAATGATAATGATCCTATTGTAACTTCATTTAATGCTATAGCTGTGCCACTTTCAACTCCAAGAAACGAATATATCACCACCATTAAAGTTAAAGACAAAGACAGTGGAAATAATGGCCGATTTTCAGTGCAGTTGTCGCAATCTGGAACAAATGCATTCAGTTTAGACAGTAACTCTGGACGCCTTCTGCTAACCAACAGTTTACCAAACACGCCTGTAAAATATTCTGTTACTGTACAAGCTAACGATTATGGCACACCTAGTCAAAGAACAACCCAAGCTGCTATTACCATCATTGTAGCAAATAGTGATAATGGTCCTGTGTTTGAATTAGCCCCATATAGTGGAACTGTTGTAGAAAACAGTGTTCCTGGCAAAAGTATTTTACGTGTAAAAGCTACTTCGCGTCAAAATTCACCAGTGGAATATTATGTGACCAATATTACTCATTCAAATACACAAATCGAAGTTGATAGGTACTTTTCTGTGGATAAAACATCGGGAGTTTTATCAACTGTTGGATCTCTCGACAGGGAAGTTGTTGGCGATTCATTTGAAGTGGAGATTTATGCAGTGGAGACAATTGGATCAATGCCAAGGACCACAGTTACTGTTGTAAGTAGAGATTAATTTTTTTATAGTCACAAATACAAAATGAATCGCCTTTCAATGAACAATTTTCACACCTTATAGTTACATAAATCACACCTTTTTGTAAAGTTCTCTACTTTCTTATAACCTACCGGTATTTGAACAAAACATAATTATCACACAAAAAAAGGAAATGATTTCCCCTACAATAAACATTTTTCACCACTTTTAACAACAACAAAAATTATTCTGGAAAGGAGAAGATCCCTGGTAAGCATTGAAGTCCTCGAGGTTTTGTTTAACCTATTTTACACAATAACAAAGAATATATATGGTATAATTGGCTATGCAAATGAACATTTACTTCAATGTTGCTGATATATGTGACTATGTGTTTATTGGTGTATTCTCATGCAATTATCCTTTGAATAGCTAAATTCTGATTTTCTGGATCTAATGTATGATAATCATCGTGAAAATTGGCAGTTTTTATGGATAAGAAGTAGACAGTTTATGGCATTATCCCTATGCAAGGTGTTGCAAACTTTATTACTTGTCCTTAAGTATGGTATTTATGCAAATAAGGATTAAATCCATAAATTTTTAACAGTTTTGTAGTGTGACAAAATACAAAGATTTTCATTTTTCCCGATTTCTATAGATGACTTGATCCCTTATTATATGTTGTTGGCATAGATGACTTTCTAAAGCTTTTCTCACATTATTAAATATAGACAGACACCAGGCTGTCTTCTGTTACAACATCAAAGGAATTTTTTTTTTACAGAATAAATTTTGGCTAATAAATTTACCTACATGTCATTCATTCTATATTGAATAAATTATGTTCAATCATTTGATGATACATGAATCAGCTGAAAATATGTTTTCAATATGGTGATAATTGGTACAAATATCTTATTTTAACAGCCAATTTATCAATATACCAACCCTCAGGCCGATATCTGACCATTCCAATTAGTTGTGTCATCCATATGAAATTTCGTTATCAAGATCTAGTCAAAAATAGTGTAAATTTAATCGATACAAATTATCAAATTTGTAATCTTTCCCTATGTCATTCAGTCATTTACTAATTTTTATCAGTTTAAATATATGTATCATGTGGTCTATTTGAGATGAGCAGAAAAATAAGCATCATGCTGAATTAATGTAATTATGCAAAAGGCAATAAAGTGTAAAAAAAAAAAAATAAAAAAAACCCAAACCCATAGCTGAAATTTGTTTACTAATATAAATTGTCTCACTACGTATGATTTTAAATTTAGATATTATATAAATTTGTATATACTGTATATTTATATTTGATTGATCTATTAATCAATATTAATAAAATCTATAAATTATGATCTATTAATCAATTATTTAATTAAGCATATATTAGAAATATGAATTCTAATCTAATGGTCAAACAAACAATATTAAAATAAAACTTGTATCATAAATTAATATATTTATATATATTTTTTATACTGATATACAATTCCAGCACCTTTTGATTAATATTTGTTCTTTAAACTTTTTGCACATTCTTGTGCGAACATTGCATTCAAATAACGAATTCAAGGTGTTCTTCGAATTACAGGTGTTCAAAGATCAAAGAGATTACAAAGCATATATTTAATCAAACTTTGGTGTACATACCTTAAATTAATTGTTTTATAAATGTCAAAATATGTTTTATGCTTATTTGTACATAGATGATCAATTGGACATAGACATGTTTGCAACAAAGGAAATTACCAAACCCCATACATAACCTGCATTTAGCTAGAGAGAAAAAAAAATCACAAATGTAAACTCATGTGCCCATTTTGATAACTGGGGTACATATTTTTGTTTTCGAATAGTTTTAACCTGTTGTGTTGACTTGATAAAATAATAATGCAATCATATGATTCAATTCCAGCAGAGATTATTTTATCCCATTTATCTTGTTCGGTCCTTTTCACATGCTTTTATTAGGGTAGGTTATCAGCTTGGGTACACAAAAGTGGTGCTATAGTTTATGGGGAGGGTTTTAAGTTTCACCATTGTTGTCATTGACTGTCCAGGGATCAGACTGGTTTTAGTACATTCATAGAATTATCAAAGAGATACATTTCAACTAACTCCTGGGGGATTTCGGTTCAGAATTAAACTTTCATTTATCTTGAATGCCTGCATATATGTTTTTTTTTTCTCCAATGTTTCTAAACTGACAGGTTTGTTTAAATAGTATTTCTCTAAGATTTCTCAAGATTTTCGTTGTTAAATATTTAAACTTGTATAAGAATAATGGTGCTTCAAATTGATTACAGACCTGCAGCATACATATTTCTTGTACAGTCTCAAACTCAGAACTTAAATTCCTCAAACAATCAGTATAAAAAATGTCTAAATAAGGCTTAAGATTTTTGAAGTATTTTAATTTCATCATATACAGGTAAGGTTAAGTGTTAGAATTTTAAAACAGGAAAGATTAGAGCTATAGTATAGGTAAATACAGGTGACTTTAATGGTAAAATACAGTCATGTTTACAAAAGTTAATGGATATGTTTTCGTGGCCTGACACCAATGATATCAAATCTAAACATTTCCATGGTGGATGATAACTTCATAGTTTCTATTAGGTTCGGACATTGCACAAACACAAATCATGTAAGATCGTAGTTCGAATTCCACAGTTGTTGGAGTGAGTGATTCAAAGGCCCGTTTTATATAAACTAAGACGGCCACAATCTTATATACTGATAGACCAAACCGTTTTTCAATGACACGTGAGGGGATTTTTTATAATACTTCTTGTCGCCAACAGATCAGTGGAACTCAATTCAAAAATTGATAACAATTTTCAACCTTTATAGCGACCAAAAAGAATGTCATTTATTGCATGAAACACTTGCTGATAGGACTGTATGTTTGAATAAAACGTTAACTCTTTGAAGACGGACAATGAATGAGACAGCAAAAATTTTTATCTGCTTTATTTATCTTTATAAAAAAAGCCTTTTGATTATAATCATCTTTTTTGAAATGCAAAGTTTGCCAAAAAAGCATATTCTTTTTATCAAAATGAGGTTGTAGTTAAAAAAAAACGGGTCTTTTTATTGTTTTCAAAATATTGCCATTTCAGGAAAGAATAGTTCACAAGTCAGTGTTAACAAAATGATTCTAGAACCAAACTAGAATGTTAATAGTTCTTCTTAAAGTTTCATATTAAATTTAGAAGCCGCATTCAGCTGATGGAAAAAAAAATAACCTCTCATTTAATATTTTGCACAGAACTTTAAGTCATATATATGAGGGGAAAAGCTGAAGAAAAATGATATTTAAAATTTGAGAAATATATAAATATTCACAATATGTGACTAAGTTTTATGCAAAATAATGACAATTTTTTTTGGATACTCAGATCTTGCTCCTTTTAATATTTGTACATTTAACAACATTTATACTGATTTCAATAATAATCTTCCTTAATTACTCATATGAGTATCATTTATATAATAAAAAAGCACAAATCAACCAAAAATCAGGAGCTGTCTTAGTGAGTCATATTTTGTCATGTATATATATTTGACTATTTGCAATAAAGATATTATTCCAGTATGTATTATTAAGTTGACATGATTGGAATAATCCTTTGTGATTTTTCAATTATTACAACCACTGATTTTTTTCAATTTGACAGTTTAATTAGTCATGATTTAGTTACACAAAGGACTGGTTTTTCAATTATACTAAAAAGAATGCCTTGAAAAAATATTTTATTAGTGTGTGGCCTCAAGCTCTTTTTCTCTGTTATGGTTTTATTTGTATAAAACATTTTTGGTGTCTCTATTGTTATTTGGGTTATTACTACTTAAAAATGTACAAAAAGGTATTAATTATAACAGGATTTGATTCCAGGTTGTTAAAAGATTTCTTTTTTTCTTTTTTCCGATTATTAACGGAAGACCGTTGATTCAGTTATGAAGAAATTATTAAAATGTAGTTAAAATTATGTATTATAGATAGGTAAGAAAATATACTGGTAATTAATGCAGCAAGATAATTAGACAAACAGCGGAAGTGTTTTAGGTTTAATTAAATTTATAAGTTCTCAAAATTACAGCCTTTTATTTATCAAAGACTCCCGCCAAGCTGTAATGAAAGGAAATGATCATTTTGGTGTTAAAATAGAAAAAACAAAACATTTCTAGTAAAAGCATGAAGTCTGGGGCAAATATAATATGCTGCAGCATGTACACAAATACAAAACACAAAAATTGAGCTAGCAACAAGAGTGTGGTCTGAGACTGCAAGATGTGCAGGCTGGCCCAGCACTATTTTGCCGGCTTACGTTATGGCTAATCATTCCCAGCAGGGCTAAAATATAAGTTGAATGAACGTAAACATTCAAACAGAGTGATGTTACTTACTTTATAAAAGAAAATATTGTCATGCCCAATTGTATTTAATGGAGGATGACTATCAAAAAAAAAGGCGGTAACCATGGAAATGATAACACAGCTTCTGTATGATGTTTAAAAAAAACAGGTTCGCCTTTTATTATATGAATAGCTTTATCTTTCCTCAATCAGCGGCAAATAAATTATACAGTGATTTACCCATCAATTTATCAACGGCAGATAAATATACTTTTATTACGGGCCTTTTCAATTTCTATATTTAATTGGGTTCATTCATGAATGATATAACAACCCATTTTGATTTCTTTGTAGATATATTTTTTCTGTCAATTTATAAATATTGTCAAAATGTGAGCAGTAGATTATAAAAAATGCATAGCTATTGATTTGCATTTGCAATTTTCACAACAGTTTCTTTCGTATCATTTTGCGATTCTACGTTTCATCTTTGATATTCTCATCTAGAAAATACTTTCTGATTTCTTAATTTTCTATTTTGACAAGGAAACATGAATTTTTAAAACATTTTAGTATCGAAATGTTACTTCATGTCAAAAACTAATTTGATTTTGAGCCAAACCATATTTCTAACTACACTGTCACTTCTAATGTTTCACCTTTTCATCAATCCTCGGTTTTCTCAAGCATTGTATTGAAAGCCTCACGATTTCAGTTTAGCCGTCTTTATCCCTGTCCTAGCAACTACATTGTTGAATGGCAGTTGTCGTACAATGGTACCTAGCTATTCTTTTATCTCTATCGAGGGAGAAAAAAAATCAAGTAACAAAAGCTCGGTCTTATTGATAATTCGTTTTACGATAAAATGTTTTGCCTACCTTGGTGAAACACTTGATGAATCTCAAGACAGTGTCTTCTTTTCAAATAATTTTTTGAAATATTTTGAACGGATGAATTATTTAAGGGGATTTCGCTCAATCTGCTTTTGCAATAAAACGAGGGACAAAAGGAAAATAAAGTATGAATTTAACCTGCGGCAAAATTGGCAAATAGAGTGTCTGTTTGAGGGTTACATTTTCAAAGTATTATCTTTAATCCTTTTGAGAGGTCTCGTTTTTGGTGTAAAAATATTTTGTAATTAGTCAAATTTGTAAAGATTTTCTCGTTTTTGAGAACAATTTTATCTCTTAAGTCAAGGCTTCCCTCTAGCTATATAGATAGTTCTTTACAAGGGTTGATTACTCATTTTAAAGGTATTTTTAATTGCAATTATAATGCATGTCGTTTGTTTGTTGTTTTTGGTGAACTTTTGAAAATATTTGCAGCTTCATGTTAATATATTGTTTTTGTTTTCTTTTCTTTTTCCATTAGACATGTTTAACTAATATTTACATGTTTTAAATTTCGTTATCATCCAATTATCTGATTGATAAGGTTTTTGCCTTGTTCTTAATTCACCTGAGGACAATTAAAAAAACGAATACACATTTTAAGGAACTGATGTTTACAAAAATAAAAAAAAATCCTTTGAGAGCAACGATTCAACAAAAATTGTGGACAAGGTTTTAAATAGAACCCTCTGTTCATGAAGGATAATGGAAAGACCAGAATTATATAAAAACACTCATAGATTAATCACAATTTAACCACTGTAAATCAGCAGCTACTGTTAAGAGGAGATAATTTATAATAAATACAGCAGCACAAAATTTTCCATATTGGTCTAAAAATAGTTCAAAAGTACAGTTTTATTTTAAAAAAAAGACCAAAAACACAAACCCAAAGTGTTCAGAGTAGGCTCAAAACACTTCGCCATTAAACCTGGCAAAAAATCAAACAACCTTTTGTTTAATTTGACATTGTTTGAGTCAGATTATAATCAGCTTTTTTCTTTCAAAGCAGAAATTATCATAAATACCATCGCGGCATGCCTCGATAGATTTAAGACATTAAACCGTGGGCAACGCTAAATGTTACTCGAAGATTTAGTCGTCGAAATTTCATAAATTTTAATTTTAGTCTCCAAAGATGGTACTTGAGAATTCATTATTGATTAAGAAAAATGACTTATAGCATACGTTAATATGGCTACTGTCATATAGCATGCCAGATTTTCATGCCCCATTGTTCACGCGAGAAATTTAATCTGAAGTTATTTGGTCATTAGGTTTATACAGGGTTGATACAGTTTCAAGTTTATGATGCATATCTTGTGTTTATACGAGGCTGTTGCTTAGTGCAAGAGCGGTAGTCATTCCCGTGTAATGTTTAGCTGTTTCATTGTTCGTCCCTTTTCAACCCGTTCATGTTTCACTTTGTGGTATATCGGTTACTGTTTAGAATTTCAGCCTAGCATGCTCAGTCCCTATTTGTGAATTACTGTTGTGAATAAAGTTCTTCCTAAAGAAAAAATTCATCTTAGATCAGAGATTTTGATGTCAAAGTGTACTCTTTTCATTGTACAATTGTATATCATTTTTTAGCGATGATTAATCAAGATCCTGTCTTTTCTGTTTATGGTATAAGCAACTTCGGTGATTTTTTTTCTCGATTTTTTTCTACTTGGAAAACAGTCCAAGAGGTATAATAGCTTAAGAATATGTTTATCAACTTGTTTAGTACCATAAACATATGCCGCCATATCTTATAAATTTTATAATATCAAATATATATTTTTACCAATTGAATAGTAATAATTCAACTATAAATGAATGGTTTTGAAAAGGATTTTGGTTCAGTAGATCAAATTCAGTAGCGATTTAAATAAGTAAATAAAATTGAATGATGTCTTTTTTAATCTCCAAAATGAAGAGTTTCAAACATTTTCCATGCCGAGTGTATGCTCTGCTTCTTCAGTTGAAAGCTTGGTTATCTATTTTACCAAGTTAAAAATCAATTTAACCACAGGTTGGAAACTTTTCCTTATAATGAAATAGCGTTTGAATTTGTAAGAAATTATGTACATACCCTGTCGGAAATTAGACTTAGTGTAGATTTTACGATGTCATGTCATAAGATATATTAATACCGCGCTCGCCATGATAGATTTGAATACTGAATTATAGTCTATTTAAATATTGCTATAAAACATATAAACAGTTTATTGATAATCACAAATTTTCGAGATCTTTTTATTTTTCAATATTTCTGCGTATGAAGAAGTTATAATTGACATGTATTTCTGCGTATGAAGAAGTTATAATTGATGATCGTATGAACCATTTATATAAAAACAATATACCATATCCGGTCAAAGTTTTATGGACATTAAGCTTTTACTGCTAGCTAGCCTTCATAGCTTATTCGGTTAGAGTGCATTTTTGCCAAGACTTTCTCCGACTGTCCTAGGCTAAAATTACCAGTCTTTCAGATGAGACTTTAAAATGAGGTCCTAAACACCTGACAGGCTAAGGAATCAGGAGAAGCTTCTTGAATTGGGGCATCGTTCTCTATCTGTATCTTTCACTTTCCTTCAAAATCTTAAAAATGACTAATACCTAAGACTTCTGGAGGACTCACAGGTAATTCAGCAACCAGTGGCAAGTATAAATAAACTAAAATACACACTCATCCCTTACTGCCCTAAGGTGACAATATCTTTCATTGATACATGTATCATAGCCGTAGGACAAACTTAAAATAGTGCGATATGTTGCAGGTTTGGTTTGACTGAACTTTGTCTTGGACTGTTGGTAGTAGTGCTGTATGATGCATGTATATAACCAATCCTAAACAGACTTCAACATTAAATATACATAGTTAATGGCATACTTAAATATTTTGCAATGCCAGCAGATATTTGTTGGCAATAATGGCGGTTATCATGGAACCTTGTTTGTTACGCTCCCTTTTTATTCCATGAAAACTTGGGACTACATTCTCATAGGATTTTGATACATTTAAAAATTAATTAGACAATTTATATGCAGTGTAAGTTTTATCAAAATAAAAACATATTTGTATTTCATAATTAAAAAAATACATCTGTGAATTTTTTAATAAATGTTTAATTGATTATCATCCTACGCTGTATTTTTGCTAGAATATTTGAGCCGTGTCACGACAAAACCAACATAATGGGTTTGCGACCAGCATGGATCCAGACCAGCCTGTGCATCCGCCCAGTCTGATCAGGATCCATGCTGTTCGCTATCAGTTTCTCTACTTGTAATAGGGTTGGTAAGCGACCAGCATGGATCGAATTGGATCCTGATTAGACTGCGCAGGCTGGTCTGGATCCATGCTGGTCGCAAACCCATTATGTTGGTTTTGTCGTGACGCGGCTCATTTGTTTTGCAATAATGGGAGAAAACTGAATATATACCCATTCTAAATTTGCTGATTGCTTTTAAAATCTAGAAATTTGGAAATAAGCTTAAATGGTTAAATGGATGCATACACAGGATTGGAAGTGTCCCTGTTACTTTGACAAATTTCTGGGGGATGACAGATGTTGGGTAAATTAAGTCCAGGGAAAATATTATACTGGTTACCTCTCTGATCCTAACAGCCTTGATTTAAACTTTACCAGGGGGTTTCTGTGCTTGCTAATGATGGTAACAAATTGTTCATTATCAAAACATGTTCTTTAATCCGAGATATTAGAATTCCATATGCTACCCCCTGCTAGATATGGTTTAAGGCAGTCCGATAGCCTCATTCTGCCCGGTTACTATAGTGATTAGAAGTCCTTTGCAGTTTGATTAAGAATTAGTTAGGGCTTAAAGGCTCAAATGGCATAAGTGGATGTACGGACAATATTGGTAGCATTGTAGCATTTATGCAGGTTGTGAAAAAAAGTTTGTCCATCAGCAGTATGAAATAATTGTTTGATATAAATTATAAATGATCTCAAATAAAGAAATAATGCATGTTATAATGAATTTTATGTGAACTGTTAAGGTAAGCCTTAGGGATACTTCTAATGAATATGATAATGGTAGGCATTGAAGACTGCGTTCTAAGGGTCAGTCGCTATGGACCCCATTACTTAAATTTCCTTGGCAACAAAAAAGGGTGTATGGTTCACAAGTAGATCTACAATATTAATAGTTTAGTTTAATGTTAGACATTTTTACTGTTTTAAAAAATGAAATCTAATATTGACATATAAATTACAGTTTTATTGATGCATTTTCCTTTCATGTTTAAATTTTATACTTCTTCAGGGGGCTTGTTTTTCAAAGATATTTTTGTTATAAGGTAAATTCATGTACATGTTTACATATAGACTGTGATGAGAACAAAAGCAGACTGGTTTAGGAAGTTAATGACTTAATTGCTCATTAGATTTTGCCTGGGGCTCGTGTTTTGTAAAGATTGCATATTTATTACTTCACATTAGAAACCTATAGCAAAAAGCACCTTTTGTCAATGAAGATAAAATACATCTGTCAACATGGCAAATGAAATTTGATTGATAACAGGCACTTGTTTTCTTTCCTCTATTTTTCTCGCTTTAGCTTAATATATTCGCATTGTGTTTTTTAAGTTCATTTTATTGTCAAACTGTTTTTATTAGTTAATTTTATTGTGTCAGTCACTTGTTTAGCTTTAGGTATCTGAGCCCCAAAGCGATATTAAATATTTAATTGTGTTTTATTATTTAATTGTGTTTTAATTCTTAGCTGCAAAGTTTAATGCAATGTAAAGATGTTAATTTTTCATATTGAATATTTATTAAAGGGAGGTAATTTAAATTGCAAATTAATATTGCTCATTCCACTACATATATTAAGGTACTTAAGGTATAAATATATGACTTCATGTTGCACCTAGATAAATGTATGTCCTCTGATTTTTGGAAAGTCTAAAACTGTATATGATATCATTGAGACATGGACACAACTAATCTCGTGAAACATTCACATTAACACTTACTTAATAATAAAGTTATTCCTACCCAGTGTGCTTTGTCTTCCTTTACATACTGATTCAAATACCTATTCTCAGTCGTAAAGAAATTTCTTGTGTTAAAATTCAAAATTTTATATTGTTTGTAACTTATATTTTCTATATTTGTTCTGATTTCAAACTTTTACAAGTGGACCCTAATAAGCCTGACTTTCAAGATGACAATTGTTTTGCATGGAACTCAGATGAAGATACAAAGCTATCTGTTTTGGTGTTACTTTTTATATAGACTTAAAGTAGGTGAAAAATGGGATAAAAGTTGGATACTTAAAAGATCTGTTAAATATTTACTGAAGTTAGTTCATTCTTGATACAGGAAAATAATAAAGATAAAAAACACTTGTTTCAGCGTTACTTATCAGTAGTGACACCCCATCTAGTGGCTACTTTAGCTTATAGCCCTTTCTCAATAGCCTGGGCATAATCTCACCATAATTCTACCAAGTTATAAATATATTTTTCTTGTCAATTTTATTTGCATTTTCTTTCAAATTTATTTGCATTTTCTCTCAACAGAACATGGGTCTTGGTAGATTGGCCACTTGTTACTTTTTTCTTAAGTTTTTGAAAATTTATGGTGTACAAGATAACAGACTTTCCTTTTATAGGCCCGTGAAGTATGTTATTTTAAAGAGTCATTTTAGGAACATGATTTTGCATTTAAAAAATGTCAGTAAAGGGAGAGTTTTTGTTACTGTTGTAATTCATTCTTTATATCTTAGTTTATTTTGTTATTCAGGTACGGCGCTATGTCTGAGATTTCCATGATTTATATGTTAAAAGTATACATATAAATTCATTGGGAGTTGAAATCTAAAAGATCTAATTTCAGGCCTAATTTTAAATAAGGTACATGTACGGTAAATATTATTTTTTTAATTTTTAAAGATTTAAAGTTGAAATAAGGAGACCAATAACTTAAGGTAATAAGTTTCAACTTAACTATATGTAAAAATTGTAAAGTATTTATAGTGTGCCTTATCTGGAAGAAACAAAGACAGTTTTCTTAAAATACCTCTTAAAAATTGCCATGCATATATAAACCTTTGTCCTAAAAGTTTTATTTAAATGCTTGATCACCATTGGTATGTAACGGGGTTGTCCCTCGTCAGGTGAGGTAATTAAATTCCAGAGAGAATATTAGAAATACCAATACGGTGACATTATAGCTAAATGACCAGTCACACTCCAGGGCATTGATGGTACATTTTATACATTGACATGTTCAAGTCAACTTTCATTTCAACTTAATTATATAAAAGTTGGACATGTCACAAGATTGTAAAAGTAAATGGTCGTATTTTAATTTGAAGGGATAGTAAAAATGTTATGTTTCACAGTTTGAAGTTAATATCAGTGTATATCAGTCTTTGATTAATTTTGAACAAGGCCGATTGATTTAGCAGTGTCTGCATTTTCTATTTCAAAGGTTAAGGTCATTTAAATGTCCCTAATAACCCTTAGTATGTTTTATATGTTATATGTTCTTGCCCTTATTTAAATCTGGACAAAACAATTCATCATTTTTAGGGAAAATTTCTAAAATTTGTACTGATTGAATAGCGAACAGTGCACCATGATCAGACAGGGGGCATAGATGTGATCTTGGTCTGCACTGGTTGCATGAGTAGAATTTTGTTCTTAACTAATTTGTGACAATTACAATACTTAGAGCCCTTTTACTGAGAATTTTGTGGATTTATAAAAATTATGATAATGATTTAATTGGCTGATTATAATAAACATTTACAGTGTATTATCTACTTCAGTATATAAAATGTTCAATGTAAGTTTACTATTAATTCTAAGGTAATTATATAAAATATAAAATGAAATCTAATTGTTAATAGTGCTTATACTCTAACTATTAAGTTAAAGAACATTGAGATGCTACCTGGGCTCATATTTTATGAGTCAGCACTGCCTCTTTTAATAACAATCGCTTGCTTGTATTACAAAATATGGCAGCAATTCATTATTAAGCTTGAGATAGGAATAAAAAAAAGAAGGAAAATATTGTCATAATTTTTTTATTTTACAAAAAAATGTCTCGAAGTTTGACGCAGAAGAAGAGAATGTATAGTGTTTCAAAAATTAAAAAAAAAGAGACAGCATTAGGCAATGATTGATGAATGACCAAAAAAAATTTTGAAGATAATTTTGTGCAGTGTTTGTTTGAATTATGATTGATGAGGAATGAAATAATGGAGAATATGAAAATCATATTATTTTTTTTCTTTGTCAATATTTTTTAACAAAGATCAATATTTTTTTATCATTAGATTTAGTCAGAGATAAAATATTTCACATGACATTGAGGAAGTGAATGAAAAACTTCTTCTTTTTTATATATAAAAAAACAACTTTGATATAATGAATGACTATTGATGATGATGAAGTATTTGTGTCAGAAATAAAACAGAATTGATGCATGCAGGGAGTGGCATATTAAATGTATTATATTAAAAAAAAAAATGTATGAAAAATAAAGTGATAATGAAAGATTTAATTTTTAAAAATCGCTGAACTGTTTAGTAGTTTAAAAGTGGACCTTAAAATGATTGTGTATGACTAAAACAAGAAAAAAAATGTTTGCTTTCAGTTATTAACATAATGGTGGGGGTGCGGGAGGGGGGGGGGGGGGGGATATTTTATGATGCCTTCTTTATTCAGTTATCAAATTTTGCAGAGCATATTAAAACGTATTTTATAGCATCTTAAAGATTGCTATCGAGGTGTATTATAGATTTTTATCGCAATATTTGTGGGTATTATCAGCATGGGCTATCTGATAAATGAACGAAAAGATTACGTTAAAATATTTTTTTAACATATTGACACTTGCAATATGCTATTAATATATTATGTCTAACTGACATTTAAATGTTTGTATTTTCCCTCTCATTGAATTCACGTCTTTCTTGACAGTGCGAGCATCAATTCAAAATGGCCGCCTGTCGTGATGTTTGAATTAAAGAAGTGAATGTTATCAATTAATACCTGTGGGTGGGACATGCGTTTTATTATACGGGTTTAAATATTTGAAGAATGATGCCCGATTGCTGAGTGAATCGAAGGCAGCAAATTTGCAGATTTATATCCATCATCTTGCGTAATATAAACTGTCTCTTTTGGATACACGTTCAGTAAGATGTACAAAATGGTCTTAAACATTTAGTACAGTACGATATTGCATGATGTAAAACAATTTTTATAATATCATCTCTTGCCGATTTTGATTTGATCATGTGGTCAAGATACATGACTAAAATATTGTTGTGAACAGGTGTTAAACTCTTAAAAATCAATCAAATGCTTTTCAGTGTTGTTAAAATTAAAGACAGTAAACTCAAAATATTAAATTCTGGACACCAAGTACATTGTACGTATTTTATAAAAGCTTGAAGAGCACATGTGGTTTCTTTTGCGTTATTAAAATGTATATGAGTCATTATCAAAACATGAAATGAAATTTGACTATTTTTTTTATGTCGCATTTAAAAATGCATACATACATAGTGATGAGGGTATAAAAAATGTACTGAAAACACTTATGTCCTAAAAAAAATCTATAAGGGATGTTAATATAATTGAAGCTTGATATTACATCTGCGGAAGTGCGCAATTCCTTTTTTTTCGATCACAGTGCGATATATTAGCTATAGTGCAGGCAGGGGTCTGCCTTTATAATATATTTATATTAATATGGACAATACTCGTATTTGGTTGAACTTGTTCAAATCTAGCTATGTTCCAGAGCATTATTTTCTCAAAATGCAACAGTTTTAACTCACGTTTATAACTATCTTTAATTTGATCATAATAGTTAACATGGGCAAACTCTTGGAGACAGCATTGACTACCTTCTGACTGATCAAAATTTACACCCATCTTTCTGATTTTCTCATGTTGAAATCAACCAAATAGGATGAAATTTTATTTTTTGCTTTGATGCTGCTGGCGTTTGTAATGACAAATAAATTTTAAAATTTTTCTAGAGGCGCAAAAATTAGAAGGAAAGGCACAGGTCATAAAAGAATTTTGAATTTTCTCTGCCCACTTAATTATAAAGTTTAGAATTGATTTACTTGATATATGTTTGGCGGTTTTTGGGGTTTGATTGTAATCGGATAACCTTAATTGTATCTGTATAAATCTTTGATGAGATTCAATTGATCCACCGGACCCCGATTAAATTGTCATAAAATTATTTCATTGTGACTGATTTATACATGTAGAGTTCAACCGGTAAGCTCATTTCCGACATTCTGTAGGTTTTGTGTTTCCTTTATGTCGGAGTAATAGGTTGGAAATAAAGCATTAATAGGGTTGATGAATATATTTCTGTCACAGCTGCGTGCAATGCATTAAAACCAGTGACCATTCGTTAAAGTGAGTAACGCATGCCTCGCCCTTCAGATAACGCACATACTTGCTTTTGACCTTACTGACCATTTCAAAAAGTTTTATATTGAAGGCAAGCCAATGACTATTTGAAAACTTTTTAACAGAAATTCTTAAAAATTTATTTCACCTTGTTATTCTGTATGCTTTGTCATATTTGAACTAAGAAATATTTTTAATTATAGAAAAAATAATTATAACCATTTTAACATCACTGCCAGGGTGGCCCTTAATTAACACACATTGAAAATCAAGTACTGTTGGAGAAAATTTTGTGTGTTAAAATTTCTGTAATAAATTTGCTGATTTTATCCTATCACATTTAGGCTTTTGAAGACATTCATAATTGAATAATAATTCATGTTTTCTTTACCTCTTTGTAAAATATACCAAAAAAATGTTGACAGAATTTAAATAGCAAAATGCTTTTTGACTGTTTTTTTTTGACAATTTTTCAATTATGCACCTTTTATTTGTCCGATTCAGGACAGATTATGTCTATACTGGAAAGGAAAATTGATTTAAATCCTGATTGTAAAATTGATAAACTTGATTGGATGAAGAAAACCGGTCTGATGAGTAGAAGATTATAGTGTCATCTCGTATTGTTACGATCAGGTTTTCCCCGTCTTCACATAAATATAGGTAGTATTTGGTTACGTAATTAAAGTATTTGTGCATTTTCTATGCAATTTGCAATTCCAAATTACATTTATTTTTACAGTATTTTCTATTTATTTTATTATTTTCACACAATTTGAAAATGTGTTTTCGAGATTTTCAGATTAAATATCTTGACAGTATGATTGAGTGCATGATGATAAATAAATCAACTTTAACAATGAAACAAAATCATAAGAAAATACTTGCTATAATTTCGCGAATTAGAACTGCATTGTTAAATTCATTTCCAATTTACTTCAAGATTGAAAGATTAATGTGATTGAAGAAGCAACAATAACTTAGTAACCCACTGACAGAAGTAATCTTCAACAACTTAATAATTTACATCCTCCATCAAAATTACAAATTTAATATAATGTTAACGTAAGTCAGAAATGGACTTGACCATATTTTAAAAAGTGAGGTTTGATGCTACTATAACATTTTAAAAACTTTTTGATTTAATATTAATTTGATATTGCTAAAATAAGTCTTGAATAACATCGTTCAGACAGGAATTTTTTTCCTATGATATACAGTTATCGTTATATAAGGCGATTCCTTGTAACTATGTTTACTTATGTTAACAGGGGGAAAAAAACGAAGGCTTAATTAACGTCCTGTCAATATTCTGGTACAGATATGATTTATAGATATGTTAAATAGGAAACTATGATGAATTATTTAGTTATCTTTATGCATATACCTATAAACAGAAAAAAATTATGTTGAGAAAGAATGATTTTATGCACAACGTTAATGGCGGAAACGAGGCTCCATTGTTTATAGCCCCGTCATTTTATATACCAGTATACCTGTGATATATTGGGACTGTGGAACAATTATATCCTACTGTGTAATCGAATTACACTATGAATTACAACAAAATGTTCTTACGTGGAGATTGATTTTTGTTTAATCAAATCATTATTATTGAATTTTATAGTAGACATCTGTAATATTATGAACGGTCTGACGTACCCGCTTGATTGGTATTACTAAGGAATGCATTGGTCTCTGTGATAGCATTTGAGTGTCTTTGCTGCAAAAAAATTTGAATATTTATTGTTTCAATATTGGTTTATTTGATTCTTTGGGTTTTATAATTATCTTTAGGTTTATAAATACCAATGCTGGTTTATTTTAACTCTTTAGGTTTCTTAAATTATAAAAATGGTTTATTTGAGTACAATGTATTATAAATTGATCAATTCTTTAGGTGAATACTGATATTAAACTTGGTGGTTTATTTGATTCTTAAGGATGTTATTTTATTCTTTTGTTAAGTTGGATGCTTATTAGTTTATTTGATTTTCTAATATAACTTTATAAATTCTGATGTTGATTTATTAATTTGGTTCTTTAGGTTTATAAATTTGGATGTTGGTTTATTTGATCCTTTGGATTTATAAATTCTGATGTTGATTTATAAATTGATCCTGTCCCAATGTATGACCAAGAGTGTTCAAAAAGATCATTATTTACAATTTTCCACATTATACTGCTCAACATGCTGAGAAAACATAAGCAAAATCCGAAGTTAGAAATCAAACAAGCCAGGGTCTATGACAATTAAGTTGTTATAAATCTATTACTTACATTTTGTCAGAATTATTAGGACAATAAAAGCACTACATTGTCCAAATTCTACCATGTTGTTTACATCAGCAGTGGGCATTTTACGGTCATTTTAGTGTCTTGAACTAATTGAAACATGGTCTGCTCTTGGTAGGTCTTGGCATTTATATTGCTAAGAATGAACAAAATGTTCTGGGTTTTTTTTGGCAATTTAAAAAAAATGTACTAACAATGGGCAATGGGAACTTGTCTTTGAATGTAATGAATGGAATTTAAGTGGTTTCAAATTCCAATGTTAAATTACTTTACCACTGACAGTGAAAATGAGTTTCACAAAATATTAATTAAAAAACGAAGTGTTTCATGAATTTGCAAAGTTTTATTTTACACAAGTTGTTAACTGTTTGAAGAGGGTGAAAAAAAAACACATTTATTTTAATGATTCATTATGTACAATGCTGTAATGTAAATAAAATGTAAATATAATTTGTTTCCATAGCTTTTTATTCCCGAAGAGAATTAAGTGAATATTTAAAAAATAAATGTGCTCAATCCAAATTAGGCTTCAACATTTCAAGTGATAACAAGGCTTAAATGACATGTATAGAATGTCATCAGTACATAGCCAGAAACGCCAGTAAAGTAATGGATCGTTGGAGCGGTTACATTTGACAATTGGTATTAAAGTCTCTACAAATCCGGGGATGGAAAGTTTGATCCCTTTGATATACCATTTGAAAATAGTAAAAAGTCTTTCAAAAAAAGGAGATTCCAAGGTTTTTAAATTACACTTTGCGCATAAAGAACCAGTGTTTCTTCTGAAATGGAGAAATTTCTTTACAATTGTTTTGTGCACTATGCTCCTAAAATATCACTAAGGTACGTCTTCTGGAGTGAGTTGCCCATATGAGTTTCCGATGGACTTCAGAGCTGTTACCTGCTCACTGAATTTTTATATTGACATATTATATTGTCAAATACCCCAAATTTGCAACAAATCAAGGCAAGCTAAAATTATGCAGTGGCGTAAAGAGTAAAAAACGACTACTTTACCAAATATAATACCAAATAAGCTTTGGATTCAACATTAGATTATTAATGTTAGCTGTCTGAGATGGACATGAGAGAAAGCACCTAGTGTGTTAAGTGATCTTGTGTACTGACACCTGTCAAACGAGAGGTATTTTGTTACCTAAGTGTAATGATCACTTGTCATAAAGATGGTAAATGTTTCACATGTCTACATGGACAGTTGTGTGACCTTAATATGTGGTCAGTTATTGTCCAGTTTTGTTTTTTCCTTGCTTTGATCCTTGTGTTGATCCTCACAGAAATATAGATGGGATACAGAGACTTTTTGTTTCGATCTACAGTGTTTGTTGTTTGTTTATTTGTTTGTTGTCCTGACTTATATTGCTATACTCTACCATATTGTAGAATTGCAAAAGTCAAAATATATTACGTTCTAATCAAATGAAATAAAAAAGATGTAACAAACTTTTCCATCAAAGCCTTTTGATCACACAGTCAGGACAAGTATATTTTTCTTTATTAATTAATTGAAAAGTTTTATTTTACAGTTGTAAAATGGGCATTCACACTAAATCGGATTGTCATGGAGGTTATGTATTAAAAGTAAAACACTCTTTTTTGAAAATTTATTTATTGAATTAAGGTCTACAATTTATCTATACATAAATACAGTTATTTCATATATTACATTTAAAACATTATAATACAGTACATACTTATTTTCAGTACTTAACATCACTAATAGTTATTATAATATTTTTATGAGTGGGTTTTTAGTCAATGTAAAATTGATAATTTAAGGGGGTTCTGTTAGAGTTTGACATGGTTTTAATGTAAAATAAACAGACTCCTACAATACAAGGAGTAATTTTGTCCTTTCATTCATTACATGTATTTATATTAAAAGTGTTGAATGGAAAACCCCAAGATCAACAAGGACTTTGACATTTTTTTGTCGAGGCTAAGTAAATAAAAGTTTTGTACAAATTTGTTTTCATAGCATACTGTATGATGCAGCCTATTTTTGGCAAGGAAAAAAATTATGGTTCAGTCCAGGCATAGGTGTGTTCAGGTTTGTCAAATTCTTGCATAGCAAATGAAAAAAATAACTTCAAGTTGATCATTACATGCATATGTGCGTATATTCAGATTTACTTACGTAGGCCTTAGTATGATGGTCTTTGAACTAATTCTTTATCATTGTGGTCGTCATATGCATGTTTGTCAAGATTTACCTACGTAGGCCTGAGTGGACTATAATGATCTTTCAACTAATCCCATATTTGAATGGAGTGCACTATTATAATGGGTGTTGCATGTTGGAGCAGTAGGAGAAAAAAAGTGGCCCAGATTCTTGTTTAATATTGACATTTACTTTTAAAAAGTTTCTATATCTTTGATATGATTACGTTCATCCTCAAGGAGTGTGTAAATTAATTTTTCAACATAAGAAGCCATGTCTGTCTCATACTTGTTTAAATGTTCTAAATCATTTTTTTCCCCTTAAAATAAATTCAAATGCTTAAGAGTTACGTACTTTAAGAATTTTTCCCATTCCTTCCAAACTGCAAGTGCATTAAATTTTGAGTCATGCCATGACAAAACCAACATAGTGCGTTTACTACCAGTTTACTATCGGACTGCGTGGATGCGCAGGCTGGTCTGGATCCATGCTGGTCACAAATGCACTATATTGGTTTTGTCGTGACACGGCTCATTTGTGTTTTCTTATTTATTGACAACCAGGTGAGTGAATTCAAACCCCTTTGTTATGTTAATGACTTATGAATAATTAATGGTGTTTCTTAACAGAAGTCCTTTGTTGACATATTTTATTGACCAATTATTGCCTGGAATTTCATTGATTGCCAATATATAGTATAGAGGTATACCTCGGAAAAAGACTTGTTTGAATTGAGTTCAAGTTTCCTGATAAAAAGTCTCTTAAAACTTTAACAACATGTAGTGGTATGTGAAACATAATGTTTGTACTACCAGTATTATTTCTTTTATATATTGTAGTTTTTTTTCTTTGTGGGAATTTGACCTTGAGAATGGGTATTTTATGTTTTAAATTAGATTTGTTTTTTTATCCCTGTCTCATGGTGCTTATTGCTCAAACAGTTAGCCGATATTAATATCTTAATTGAATTGTTCCCACTATTATCATGGGGAAACAATGTGTTCTGTTAAAGATAGAAGCTCTGATAATAGATAGTACTATTTTGTTTCCACAGAATATGCCATAATCAAATATTCATTTTCTCCCTAGAGTTAAGTTTGTCTCGTTTTGATTACAATTATTGCCGCAATAATTTGAAATTGGTTGACGTTGACTTTTTCCAGATCGAATACATCTTTTGTAAGGAGAGTTCTGGGGCCTCATAATATTGACAGTGTTTTCATTACATCTCTTGTATGTTCATGACAAATTAGGAATAAACTGATCGAAATACTTCTGGACTCTATCTAATATGTCAAAGGCTTCTCCATTGTTGACTTCCTTATCCAATCAGCAACCCTCGGCTTCCGTTAATTCAACAATCTAATCATGCTTAGGTCTTTCAATTTGTGTCCATAATTCAATTTACAAGTGATCGCATCCAGCGTGAAATCGCCCTTCTATTTCCAGTTAACTCCCCACTACTGTACTTAAATTAAAGATTGATAAGATTACACTGAACTTCCCTTTTTTCAAAAAATGAATTATATTCGGTCCATAGATAATAATAAGACCCACCATCGAAGTGCAGATGCAGACATGCCTTAGGAAACAAAATGATTGTTGTCCCTTTCAAGATGGAAATTACGTTATTCGAGACTGAAGAAATTTTTTAATTCGACTTTGTTATATGAAGCTCAGGATTTGTCTTACTAAGTATTCAGTGATCCTGCGGCAAATTTGCAAAGTCGTACTTAATCAGACTCCACTTGAAATCGGCTGCTGAAACTGTGTCATTAACAGAGCTCTGTTTCGAATAAATCTTTTCAATAGTGAATTAAGCTCAGGGGGGTTTCCGATTCATTGAATATAGCATAGACAAAAATGTTCTTTAGGCAACATATCTTTATGAAAGTGATGAATATGAACACGGATTGTGAATTGACGATAATAACAGGTCCGATGATAATAATAGGGTCTAAACAGTGCCTGTGTCTCTTTTTCTGTAGAGAATGTGTTTTTGATTTTTCTGTTATTTTCTCGGAAAGACACGATAATCATGTCAGTATCAAACCACTTCATTTCCTAGAATTTACATTTCCAAGAGAGCTCTTGATATTTTGAGATAATTGACCAAAAAATCTGTTTATTGTGTGGAAGATATGGTACAGTTACTGTTGCAAGAGAAATGAAGAAATGGTCAAAATATGGCATTGACAACAACAATGCTTTTTGTGATAGAAATAAAAGTGTGTAATTTTTTAATTACTTAACACAAGTGATTTATACATTGACTGACTTTACATTTGTATTATAACTTATTAGTGACTATAATGCAAGATCAAAAATATACAATACATTTATCGAATATATTCCTATCCTAAATTGGCTTATTACTCAAATCCTAATGATAAGAAAAGTACATGGTCAATCAAAATCTTTAAATCATTAAATTTGTAACTCATCTAGAAAAGATACCACATTAAGCATTGCCGGATCATATTTGCCTTGATGTTTTTGATCTTTAAATGTTCGTTTGTCAATCAGTTGTCATAAAGATGGATGAGTTTTGTCACTGGTCATTTACCGGCTTCTTTGAACATTGCCAATATTTGAATTAATTAATATCGGCTACAGTTGCTGAGGAAAGATATGGATATCGAAGAAAGACAGGGAAAGATGCGGTTTATGATTTACGAGGGCTTGACACCCTCTTGACATTGTCTGATTGGCTTGGCTCATTTAGCAGTTTTTAGCGGTGGCATGGTGTCTTCCAAAAAGGCTGCAAAATCCATTTAACAGATGGTCAGAATGTAACTGTCTGGTAAAGAGGCGGTGCAATATTGATAGGGGAGCTTGTTCAACCTGGCAGGATGTCTTTGAATCGGGAGGTCTCAGTAGGTCTCGGCTCATTTAAAAAGTGATCCTCTGCAATGATATGCATGTCATCTCAAATCATCTGACTGATCTCTCGGACCACCTCATTTACATTTCTGTTGTCTCCTCCCTGTAGTTTATAGACATTCCATAGCTGCCTGTTTTGGAGAAGATAACACTGTTTTTGTTAATGAAATGAAAAATGAAAATAAATGAATAAAGAAAAATTTGTGAAATGTGCTGAAAAAAGTATGGAGAATCAATATTTTAGGCATTTTTGCTATTGTGCTTTCTATTTCAAAGAAACAAACTGGTCTAGAAAGTTTTTAGAAAGTCTGTTTGATACATTAACAGATGGTCAGATGTCGGTTGGTTTGTAAAATACATGGTGCAAAACTGATAATGCAAAATCTGTTTATCAGTGATTGGTAGTCTTTGGCTACTTGGGGGTTACACATCATTTAGAACATGATATTCGGCAATTACAAGCTTGTCATTCGGGAATCTTTTTTCTGATGTTTTTAGCCAGCTCATTGCATTTTTATATTTCATCATTCGGTACTTTTTTGATCAACATGCCTTAAAGATTGTGACTGAGAATAAACTTAATTGTGTACTTGTATGCCAAATAAAATGCTACCGTGAGTGAATTCAAACAGAGCTGGTCAAGGCAGCACATCAAGTTTGTGCTTTAATTCATTGCTACATGTATCTTTAAGTTCAATGTCACTGGATTTAAAAGAGCAACTGATTTGAGAAAATTGATTTGAATCTTTGTTTTAGAAGTAGGGGAACAATCCAGTACTATACAATAGATTTGTATGTGGCAGATTTTTGGTCAAAGGTATCAAAGAAACAGCTGTGGCACAAAAGTAAACAAAGCTGTGCCCAATTGTTTTCAAGGTCAATATGAAATAATAGTAGAACATTTGTAAGAATATTGGAACATGTTGAGTAAAAAAAACAAATGTTTGAATCTGTATTTTGGATAACTGTATCAAATTCAGATGAAGTGATGTTTGCAATTTTAAAGAGGATGTAATTGACTATATAGAATTGTTAATAGAAATTTTTTCTTGTTTTGTCAGCAACCTTTACTTATAGAAATAGAGAAAAAAACAGAATCCCTAAATGATGCTCAAAACAACAAAATTGTAAATGTTGCAGGCTCTGAGTTTGATTGAGCATAGAATATTTTTATATTGAGTATTAGGTATTTGTATTGCCTTTTATAGGTACTTGGTTTTGCTTATTCCTTATTAGTTATTGCAGGTATTGCTTATTGAAGGAAATTTTAAAAAAATATATTGGAAATTATCTTATTGGAAATTATTTATGATTTAAAAATGAGATAATGCATTCACCCCTTGTTACAATGAGACATTCTTTAAATATTTTCCATTTTGCATAATTATCTTCTGTCCCCTCATTGGTTATGTATGGCTGATTTTTATTGATGGACACATTTTTTTTCACCTGTCATTAAAATTTAAATTTTGTGGATAATATTGTTAATTTTTTTTTCTGTTATAGTGTTAAGAATAAAGGGAAGTAATTCACATCAGTAATTAACAAATTAAAATTGATTGATATAAAAATTCTTATACATGCTTGCATAAAATGTTTTATTATAATCTAATCTAAAACTTGAAAATGTGATAAAATGCTTATAATTATTCAACATATAAAATACCCATTCATTGGCATTGTATAATTAGAAAAAATAAAAGCTTAGAAAATAACACATAACATATGTTAAACAATAAGGAAAAAAACCAGTGCCTTTAGCGATTAATTTAGCTATTAAAATAAAATGCCTAAGGGGAGAAGAAATAAAATATTAATAATTTAGTATATATTCAGTCATTTGAAACAATTTAATAGTTTAATAGTTTTAACTGTCTCGAAGAAAGAGACACGGTAAAATTTCACTTTTTGACGGATGCCATCAAAGTGATTGTAACGGCACACAGATATAATTATTAAATTGTTCGCTAAATGTGTTGTGTTGAAAGTTTAGGTGCATAAATGGAAAATCAAAATCTCTTAATAGCTACCTATAACCAATTCAGAATTGTGTTTAGAAATTGATTTATTGATCTATTTTCTTTGATTTTTTTTTGATTTTTTTTACATGTACTGCAAGCTTGTACTTTTAAGGGCATTTAGTATGAATTATAAATTTAGGGATGTACTTTGATTTATGATAATTAAGTTGGCCAAAATATGTTCATTATTTTATTACAAGTTTAAAAAGATGTCAATCAGAAAAAAAACAACATTTAAAAGTTATAATTATTCAAAAGAAAATCAAAATGATGTAATAATTTTCAAATAATGTCATTCTGGCATGAAACAATCAGAAAGTAATTCAGGTTACAATGTTATTGATAATCAGAATAAAGATATTATTTGTACAAAGTAACAGATGTGAAGATAATTTCAAACTTCTTTAAAAGCTAGCTAAGTACTAGTTATTTTTATTGAGCCTAAGATAGCAATGAAATTTTTAAGTAGTAAATTAAATAGACCTTCTAAAGACAAAAAGAATTTGGTTGTCAGGGAGTCTGACAATGGCTTTTGACTATAGTTGGTTGGATGAAGATTTTTTTTATTTTAAATTAATGTTAAAGACTTAAGAACAGTTTATGCAACATGTTAATAAGGAAAACATCATATTTTATTCTTTTAAATAAAGATAATGCTAACAGATGGTCCTTATTTTGCTTTGAGGTTTCTGACAACCATTGGGAATATTAAATAGGAAGTGACAAGATATCCATTGAACATGCAGGCAAAGTATCCAATTAGAAAACACTTGTGGATATAATTAGAAATCAATGTCCATTTCATCATGATCCTGTGGTGTTACTTAAAAATGACCTGCAGTATCTTTAGTAAATGCTACGGCCTGGGAATATCAGAAGAATATGATATTTAGGAGAGAATTGAAGCCATTGGGAATTGCAGGCCATCTTTAGCCATTTTACCACAGTCAATAACATGTTTGTTCCTTTTAGTTAAAACTCATGTTTCATAGATTTTAGCTTGTTTAACTTTTGACCTTGATGTTTGTAGACATGCAGTGTTAATGTATTTTGTGTCTTTAAAAGAATATCAGAACTGACTACCCTATTAAAATCCCCTTTGCCCTCATTAGAACTGACTACCCTATTAAAATCCCCTTTGCCCTCATTAGAACTGACTACCCTATTAAAATCCCCTTTGCCCTCATTAGAACTGACTACCCTATTAAAATCCCCTTTGCCCTCATTAGAACTGACTACCCAATTACAATCCCTTTTGCCCACATCAGAACTGAATACCCCATAAAAATACCCTTTGCCCTCATCAGAAATGACTGCCCCATTACAATCCCCTTTGCTCTCATCTTCAATCTTCTTTCCCATCTAAATAAATAAAGAAAAATGTGTGGAGATTATTTACTGGTTACCTACTTTTTGTTGATAACCGTTTCATTATAAGTGTCAAATTTCATTTTGATCATAATGTATTTAAGATAAAATCAATTGAAATACAGAATTAATTGTAATGGAATAGAAGTTGAGTAACCTTGCATTTCATAGTTTTTATATTTCACAGATGACAGTTTTATATCAAATTGAAATGAATGAATTGAAAAGTTTTCATTTCATGATTATTTTTTTTTCAATTGATCAGTTTGTAATATGTATTTATATCAGATTTAGGTCAGGATTATATTGATTATGGGCCGAGCATAATGTATTTAGATTATATTTATACATTAGCAGTGACCCGACATGATAGTCCATAAATTGATTTAAACAACGATTTACAGAACAACAACTTTTGTCCGATGAAGTGACGGGAAACCTTTTAAGTCTTGAGTATTATATACAAATCTGTAATATCATACCAGATTTATTGACCCTTACTAAAACGGATGTAAATATGTTATGAAAATAATAATCTGAAAAGTTGACCGTTGCAAGACGGTTACAAGACCATTGCAAAACCGTAACAAGACTTGTTACGTCTATAGAGGTTATTATGAAGATTATGATCTTTATTGATGGGTGACGGAAAAAGTTTAATCTTTGGTGACCTATTTGTCAGCCTACGTTCAGAAATGCCAATCAAAAGCACAGAGAACATGAGAAACAGAATTAATTTGTGATGAAATGTCAGAGTGCAAGTCTGACGATAATGCTAAAGTAATAAATGAGCCGTGTCACAACAAAACCAACATAATGGGTTTGCGACCAGCATGGATCCAGACCAGCCTGCGCATCCGCGCAGTCTGATCAGGATCCATGCTGTTCGCTATCAGTTTCTTTACTTGTAAAAGGGTTGGTAAGCAAACAGCATGGATCCTGATCAGACTGCGCGGATGAGCAGGCTGGTCTGGATCCATGCTGGTCGCAAACGCACTATGTTGGTTTTGTCGTGACGCGGCTCAAATGTAGTTTATACAAAGATGAAGCTTTGAAAAGAAGCATAGAAATATAGAGCAAAATATCAATGACCAATATAGATTTTAGATAACCAACACAAAATATTAAATAATTTTATATTTCTATCGGGCATGATACAGAAATTATCATACAAAAACCCTTACAAGAGATGTCTGTTTGTTCATTTTAGGCACATATAGAGTTACAAGATGTTAACGATACTCCACCAAGATTTTCCCAGAATTACTACACGGTCGATGTGGACGAGAACGTTCAACCTGATTTTGTTGTGACGAGAGTTGCAGTCTACGATGACGATTCTCTTGGCGGCCTTCAGTTGACGTTAAACGTCGGCTCTGATGTGAACCTGAAAATAAACCAAGATGGTAAGACATTCTCAAACCTTTACCATGCTTAATATCTTTCAACCATTCATCGTTTATAAGGAAAATTTCAAAATGAGTTACTGACTGTATAGCTAACAATGCAGACCATGATCAGTCGGCACTCAGATGTGCCAGCTTATCTTGGTCCGCACTGGTCGTATGG